>NW_026705246.1:645000-878828 GCF_029867415.1 Vicia villosa | reverse complement strand
AGAGAAACTATAAATGAGGGTATAATTGGAACACACTAACTCTAGTACCTCCCTAACTCTTCGACAACTACTTAACTCTAGCAATCCACTATCTTGGTTGAAGAACTTTATGTTAAAATGACACTTAAAAGGAACAGAGAGAGTAACTACAAAAACAAGTCACTCTAGCACAAGATGTAACGAAGATGACAAGAAAAATCCGAAATTAACCAAAACACTAAAACGAAAAAAATCAAAAATGAATTGCATAACAGCTGATAAGCAAGTTAAAGGATTTAGGGTTTGTTTGGTAAATAGCGATTGACTGATAAGCTAGCTGATAGTTTATAGCTTATGACGAATGGCTGATGATTGATGGCTTATAACTTATAGCGGATGGTTGAGACGGAAGCTTATAAGCTAATTGAAGTGTTTGGAAAATTAGCGGTTAAATTAACTTATAAATGTAAAATGACGTAAAAGATATTTAATATATAATTATTTTATTTTAAATTAAAATAAATTACAAGGATTAAAATGAATTTTAATTAAAATAATAAGGATAAAAAAGGAAGAAAAAATAATAAGCTATAAGACATAAGCTAAAACGCTATTTGAAATAGCGTCTGGAAAATAAGCTATAAGTTAGTAAATTAAGCTATAAGTTCGTGATGAAAAGACCGTTACCAAACGGGTCTAAATTATCATATAAGCTTATAAGACATAAGACATAAGTTATAAGTTCGAAAACATGTCTTACCAAACTGAGCCTTAACCTCCAGAATTGGTAAATTATAATCGAAAGTAACATATTTCGACTTTAACCACTGAAACTGTAACACCTCAATTTTTCTAAGTTGTTTAATTTTGAATTATTTGTGAGCTACAATGATTTTCGGTATTTTATTTCATTATTATGTGCGATAATTGAAATAATTTGGGTGATGGGAGTGTGTGACCTCAAGATGGGAGTGTGTAGAGTAATTAGAGATGGGTACAAGTGGACTATAATTAGTAGAAATTATTTTTGTATTAATATTAATATTATCTTTTAATTTATTATTTAATTAAAATAAAATAGTAAGTTGTTCTGGACTGGGCCGAGCAGGCCCAACCCTTGTTATCAGCCGAGCAGGCCCAATTCCCTTGGGCCCAATTGCTGGGCAACCGATAAAGGCTTGCCCTTCGCGAAGATTCTGGCCGAGCAGGCCCAAATCCTTGGGCCCACTCACTGGACAACCGTCAAGAGTTATCCACGCAAGAAGACCACGCGTCACGTCTCAGCGAAGGATTCGGTCAACCATCTCCGAACCCTACGCTATGTGCATCCAGAACGTGAGGTCTCCTGCTGACTCAGCCCTAGCACGGGACGTTCTGGCAGTTCCCTAGCACGTGGGCCTCCAATTGGATCTGGCCCAATTAGGGAACCTTGGCCCAGCGCTGGGGGCTATAAATACCCTCTTTCACTAGAGGGTCAGGTATTCTATTCTTCACTCTAAACCTCATTCTCTGATAGCTAACTGACTTAAGCATCGGAGAACCTTGCAGGTACCCCCCCCCCCCATCTTGCTCTTCAAGCCAGATATTGCGCCTTGACGATTCTCCTGATCAGGTACGATCAGTGGCGCCGTCTGTGGGAACCTTGCTCCCCCCTCTTTTAACAAAGATCAAAGCATAACCTTTCACCATCGTCATGGCCAACAACAACATACCCAGTCCTGATC
The DNA here is from genome assembly GCF_029867415.1 of Vicia villosa. NCBI lineage: Eukaryota > Viridiplantae > Streptophyta > Magnoliopsida > Fabales > Fabaceae > Vicia > Vicia villosa. The sequence goes on along the minus strand of NW_026705246.1, from coordinate 877,125 downwards.
CCTTTGTCCTGGAACAACTGATCGAAGATTCCAGCCGCGAAGTGACAAATCGCCGTCGGCAGGAACGTGCTCTTGCCGGACAGAGAAGACCGAGGCATGAGACCTCGCAGCCCTAGAGGCAACAGATTCAGCACATTCAACATGTGCACGACCTTCAACAAGTCCAGAATGTCGAACAAACCCATCCTGAAGGACAAGTTCAGAACGGGGAAGACGGGCAGACCCGGCCCCAGACTGAACCAGAGCAGCTCCAAGTGGTGAATGAAACTGATACCCGAGACGGGCAACCCGCTTCCTCGTTCACCCACACCTCTGGCAGACGAAGAAGCTGTAGCCCAGACGAGGAGGAACAGATCAACATTCCCGAGGGCGCTGATCCAACCGCCATCCTCCTACTCAAGGAGCTGCAAAAAACCAACCGCCTCATCCGCCTACAGGGCGACCGCATCCACGACCTGGAAAGGAAGCGACGATATCGCTCCCCCCCAACGGAGACGCCATCGGTCACGTTCCTATTCCTCTTCGCGGTCTCCGAGGAGAAATCGCAAGCGCAGTCCATCTAGGTCTCGCTCCCCCTCGAGAAGAAACCGGCGCCAGCGGTCTTATTCCCGCTCTCCACCTCGAAAGACTCGGAAGAATCAGAAACCTGAAACCACTGAAGCCAAGAGTCTCTCACCCGAGCAGGAGCACCGAGGCCCCTCCAAAGCCGCGCAGAAAGTCCGCGAGCACTCTCCAAAAGACAACCGCAAAATCTCGGGCAAGACACGCACTAAATCCCAGCGGGGCAGACATTCAAACTCCCCCGAGCCTAGCGACGAAGAAGATTTCCGCAGTCCCTTGTCCGAGCAAATCCGGCGCGTTCGTCTCCCCCGGGGGATGGAAAAACCACCAGCCTTGGACCACTATGACGGGACCACCGACCCCGATGACCACATAAGGAGCATCGAAGCTGTCATGGACTACCACGTGGTACGAGGATCCATCAAATGCCGCATCTTTCCGACCACGCTAAGGAAAGGCGCGATGAACTGGTACAGGAATCTGCCCCCTAACTCCATCCACTCCTGGACTGAATTGAAGGATCTTTTCCTAAGCCACTTCACCGCGTCTCGTCGGCAACCGAAATCAGAAGCAAATCTTGAGGCGGTAATCCAAGGTACCAACGAATCTTTGAGAGACTACCTCGACAGGTTCAACAAAGAAGCCGTCCAAGTGCAGACCGAGGACTACATGAAGAGGTACCTACTCGAACGAGGGCTCCTCCCCGGAAGCGACTTCAAAAAGGCCATCAAGATTGAGGAAGTCCACTCCATGAACGCCCTCCTTCGCAAGGCTCGGGCCTTCATCGCATATGAGGAAGCAGAGGCTGCTGCCACGAGAGCTTCGCGGGGCAGCGACGCCGCTCGCAGTTCAAACTATGAGCCCTCAACTTCGAGGCGCGGGCACGAGAAAAGGAAAGACGACAGGTCTCTCGACATCAAAGAACGCCGGGGACCATCTGGTCGCTTCAATGACTACACCCCTCTGAACACCTCGCGAGAGAGGATCCTGGCCGAATGCCAGAACACCGACTTCAAGAAATCAAACATCAGGCCTCCAAAGTCGAACCCCGCAAGGCCGGGAACCGACAAATCAAAGTATTGCAAATACCATAGAAGTCACGGCCATCTGACCGAAGAATGCATCCATCTCAAAGATGCAATTGAAACACTGATCAAGGAGGGCCGCCTTTCAAAATACACACAGAAAGGGGAACCTTCCCGAAGGGACGACCACAGAAACTCTGACGAGGGGAATTCACCGGACAACAGACCCTTGCAAATAGCCCTGTCCGTCACCCGACCTGAAGAATTCATACCATCGGTCGGGGTGTCTGCCACACTCAGCAAATGGGAAGAATTTCCATTCGCCATGGTCGTCTCCAACGGTGGAGATCCGGGCTCCCTCACCATCAGTTCAGTGAAGAGAAAGTTCGATGAGTTGCTCAGCGCCAACACAGACCTCGGCCCTACACTGCGAAAGTTTCGAGGAAAGTCTGAACCAATCACCTTCTACCTGGAAGAACTTCCCGGCGGTGCTCCAAACGCCACGATTCCTCTGCTAGTCCGAGCCAGAATGGCGAACTTCGATGTCCGACGAGTCTTAGTCGATGAAGGCAGCTCGGTCGATATCATATACTCTCATCTCTTCCGAACACTCCAGCTGGACGACTCGCACCTTACTCCCTATGTGGGTTCAGACCTTCAAGGTTTCAACGGAGCTACCACTAAACCATGGGGTTACGTCGAGCTGATTGTCACCTTCGGAGAAGGGGAGGCCTCTAGGCAGGTCAAAACCAGATTCTTGGTGATCGACTGCAAAACCCTGTACAACTGCATCATCGGACGCCCCACTCTGGCCGAGCTGACCGCCGTACCATCCACTGTCCACCTGAAGATGAAGTTCTACACGAGAACAGGACGAGTGGCCACCATCAACGCCGATATTGAAGCAGCCAGAAGAATCTTCGACGCCTCCGTCAAAGGATTAGAACTGATCGCTCCACCGACCAGCTCCAACAAAAAGCCAAGGGCCGAAGACAAGCATCCTCGAGAAGACCAGCATCAGACAACCAACGTCAGTTCAGTCGACCTGGATGCCCGGTTTGCAGAGGAAGAACTAAAGACTGGGGAAGAGACGCGGTCGAAGTCACCTCACCCCTTCCGACCAGTTCCGGACGGAGATTTCGAGCTGGTCCCCTTGGGCGAAAACCCTGACAAAGCAGTGAAAATCGGTAAAGGGATCCCAGACCTTCCGAGGAAGCAGCTCATAGCCTGCCTCCGAGCCAATGCTGATCTATTCGCCTGGAGCGCCGCGGAAATGCCCGGACTCGACCCCGAGGTCGCCTGCCACCACCTCTCCATCGATCCAGCCGCAAAGGCCGTAGTTCAACGTAGGCGTCGGCAGTCTCCCGAGAAAGCGGAGGCTGCCGAGAAAGCTGTAAAAGACCTCCTAGAGGCAAATTTTATTTCCGAGGCCAAGTATTCAACTTGGCTCTCAAACGTTGTACTTGTTAAGAAATCTAATGGAAAATGGAGAATGTGTGTTGATTATACTGATGTTAACCGGGCATGTCCAAAAGACGCCTATCCTTTACCAAACATTGATAGACTGGTCGACAACTCGGCCGGCTATAAACTATTGTCTTTTATGGATGCTTATTCAGGTTACAACCAGATCCCCATGGCGAGGAGCGACAAGCAGTACACGGCGTTTATGACCGAGTCGGGCAACTATTACTACAACGTAATGCCCTTCGGCCTCAAAAACGCGGGATCCACGTATCAACGGATGATGAACAAAGTGTTTCAAGGGGAGATCGGCGACACCCTCGAGGTATACATGGACGATATGATCGTCAAGTCTCGAGGGGACACCGACCACACCTCCCATCTCGAGCGCGTATTTGAGCGGGCCAGATCCTGCAAGATGCGCTTCAACCCAGAGAAATGCACTTTCGGCGTCCGAGCAGGAAAATTCCTCGGTTTCTATCTGACCGGACGGGGAATAGAAGCCAACCCGGATAAATGCCGAGCATTCTCTGAGCTCCCTACTCCTAACAATAAAAAATCCGTCCAAGTATTAAACGGGATGCTCACTGCGCTATCACGTTTCGTCGCGAAATCAGCCCAGCACGCCCTCCCTTTCTTTAAACTGCTACGCAAAGAAGCAGCCTTTGAGTGGTCCGAAGAGTGCGAGCGAGCACTGGCACACCTCAAGCAAGTACTTTCCTCGCCGCCCGTCCTTTCTCGACCCGACGACAACGAGCCTCTGTACCTTTACCTGGCCGTCTCAAACGAGGCAGTCAGCGCGGCTTTGATCCGAGAAACCGTGGACGGGCAAAAACCTGTGTATTTTACCAGCAAAGCCCTACAGGGACCCGAGGTACGATACCAACAGATCGAGAAAATCGCCATGGCCCTAGTAATAGCGGCCAGGAGGCTACGATACTACTTCCTCGCCCACACAATCTTCGTTCGGACGGATCAACCCATCAAACAACTCCTCAGCCGACCAGACATGGCGGGCAGAATGTTAAGATGGTCCCTCGAGCTTTCGGAATTCGACGTACAGTATGAAAGCAGGAAAGCATTAAAAGCTCAGGCGCTAGCGGACTTCGTAGCCGAGATGACCTCTATCGCCGACTCGCCTGACACAACTAAAGACAAGTGGACCATCTACGTAGATGGCGCGTCGAGCAGCTCGGGCAGCGGGGCAGGCATTATCTTGGAAAACAACGAAGGCCTTATCATAGAAGTATCTTTAGTCCTCTCCTTCAACACGTCGAACAACCAGGCCGAGTATGAAGCCCTCCTCGCGGGACTGAGACTCGCCGAGGACATAGGCGCTCGAGAGGTCAAGATCTACACTGATTCCCAACTCGTCGCATCTCATATCAGCGGCGAATACCAGGCCAAAAACGACGTACTCACCGAATATCTCGCGCTCGTCAGAAATAAGATGAAAAAATTCGCCAAAGCAGAAGTCGAGCATATCCCCCGAGAACACAACTCTCGCGCCGACATACTGTCCAAACTTGCGAGCACGAGAAAGAAAGGGGGAAACAAATCGGTTATCCAAGAAATTCTGCCCAGGCCAAGTGTAGGCGAAAACGCGCGAGTTCTACAGATATTCGCCATCGGGGACGACTAATGCTGGATGACCCCAGTGTACAACTTCCTCACAAAAGACGAGCTCCCCGCCGACGCGAGAGAAGCCTCAACAATTAAGAGACGAGCGTGCTCATACACTATGTCATACCCCAAATTTGTCCTACCCTTATTTATCTGGTTTACAGTCTCTGAGCATACATCCGCCTAGGTCATGTCACTGCATACGTGCATATCATTGGTACCAATCAAAGACTAGCGAGAACGAGCTTTTATGGTGAGGGATTGTCTGCCAAACATGAGGATCTGAGGTCTGGAGACATTCGTGAATCAGTGGTTTTCTCACCTTCAAGTCAAGGCATTGGTTGGGAAGTACAAGCTTGAGGTTCATCTGATTATCCTGAATTAGGGTTTCTTCGACCAAAGTCAACCAGTTGACTTTCTGGTCAACATTTAATCAGGAACGGATTTTATGAGTGAGAAGCTTTCATATTGACCATGTGGACACATTCGTTTGACTGGATTTGACTGGAAAAGATTTAATCGGGAATTTCATCAATAATCAGAGAGAACCAGAACAGTTGACTTTTGGGTCAAAATCAGAAGATTTACTCAAATATTGACTTTTGGTAGAAAATCAGTCAAGAAAAGTCAAAGAACGGATAAAATCAGGAGTTTGACAAAAAGTTGCCAAAAATAGAAAAATAACAAAAAAGGAAAGGTTTCGACACTTAGAAAAATTTTGGCATCTTAAAAGCTTGGCAAGCAGTCCACTTCACCATCAGTTTACACGTGGCAAATGACTTTTTTTGAAGAAATTTCCAACATCAAAGTTGTTCCTCTCATGGAGGAGAACAACTTTGTAGTTGGACACTTTTTCATTTGAAGATTGTATGAAGAGTTAATCTGGTTTGAAGTTCCTGAAAACCCATTCAGCTTAAGTCATGATCCAAGTCATAGGCCAAGTCATGACCTGGCATTTCATCAAGCACGTGGTATGCCAAATCTCAAGCTAATTTTAGAGCTCTACAAAAATGCCATGGAAGCAAACTTGGTATGCTTCCATTCTTTGCCATGTCCTCTATGTAAGGAAACAAGATTTGAGTCATTTGGTTGAATATTGAATCAATTATGAGTCTTCAAAGTCAGGCCCTCGCAAAGCTCATATCACGCGTCCAGTCAGGCCAGGATTCCAAGTCACGCGCGTCATTTGATCGAACACATGGTGGGCTGAATTCAAGTCCAGTTTTCATCCTCCACAAATCTCCATTCTGAGCAAGCTTGGTCTCTAGCAGTTCTATGCCATGCCATCTATCCAATGAGATCAGGATCATTAATTTTTGACGAGCGTGGAACAAGATAGAGACACTCAAAGTCGCTCCCTGACCATATCACACCTTTGCCACGAATTTGAAGCCAGGTCAGGTCAGGCACGCACCATACCATGCAGTGTTATTCCACCATGTTCCAAGTCAGTTTGTGAGAACTCCATGCATCATCTCAAGACACTTCCAACACCATTACTACACCATTACATGTCCTCTTTACAATGAGAGCGAATCAGTTGGTGAACCATGGTGAGAGATATACACAAGCAAAAATGGTGTCTTGGAAAGAATATTGGCTCGAGATTTATGCCACGTACTTGCAGCATGCACCAGTTCACTATTTTCCATAAATAACCATGCAATTTATGCTCATATAAAAGCAACAGAAGGAGCTACTACAAAGGCTATGCTTGTTCACTAAGTAGAAGAGGGAGAAGCTATGCTACATGCCACTCCACCATAACCAATCTTACACCACCATATAAATAACAAAACCCTTCACAAAATTCCACACACACTCTCATTCTTTCATTTTCTCAAAGATTTCTCTCCTCACTCTCTTATCCCCTCGATTCTCTCTCTTCTCTTTCTCTTCACTCACCCTCCAAGAGAAAGTTTGTTACACTCTCTAACAAACTTGTTTTTCTGATACCATGCTTCCATAACCGAGCATTCAACCACCATCTACCTCCATTACAACCACCGCCAACCTCTTCCGAATCCCATTATCATGAACACCGTTCTCTGCTCTGCATCCTCCACCGCCACGACATCGCTCGAGAAAGCCTGAATCATTATCATCGGTGCACCTTCATTCATCATCTTGCAAAAGGTTATTACTGCCACCACGTCTTAGCAAAGAAGAACAAGCTTTCGGATCTATATTTGTACATTCCGTCCGTTCATCATAAAGATTCAAGAGGAGCGGAAGAGCACAGCTTGGTAGAACTCTCTTCTCAAATCAAGAATCGAGCAAGTAAGCATTTCTACAAACTCTTCTGCGTATTAACGGTCATGTAATCGCATGCTCACACATTTCTCATGTGCTTAATGATTGGATTCGCTTTGCTCGTATTAACCACTGTTTGAACGATTAAGATCACTTGCTTGAGCTCTATGAGCAATGCGAATCATGTTGTGGTGTTCAGTGTGCGTTTCTGTGAAATTTGCGTAGCTTAGAGCTTTGGAACGTTTCTCGGTCAGGCCATTAGGATGAGAATGAATGAAATCTAAAACCAGATCCGTAATCAGTGTTGAAATTCGAGTTGAACGGTGTTGTTTTTGTGAATTTCTGGGCACAATTTCTCGTCGCCGGAGGCACGCACGGCCGAGGAAGATGACCGGAGGCGGAGCTCCGGCATCTGAACGTTGCATTGTTTTGAATCCCGTTTGTGTACGTGGCATGTTACCATTGGCTCATTCTCCCACTATTTGGAACTTTGGCTGTATTTTAATCATTGTTTGAATGAGTGTCACGCTGTGGTTGGCTGAGCTTTGTTTTTTGTCCTTTTGTGACTTAAAGTTTCACTTGACCCATTGATTTGTATATCCACATGACATTTTCACGTCACATTCTATTAAGACTATAATCATATGCTGTAAGTAAATAAATGGAATAAATGCTGAATAATACAAATGGATAATTGAATTAAAAAAGGGATTGGGTCGTCATTGGTCTGGGCCTCAGCTTTTCATTTCTGCACACCCTCGCGGTAGGCCCACGCACGCTAACACATGGACTCAGTTCATTGTTAATTGCTTTCTCACCCCCAGCTTAGGCAGATTTGTGTTTTATTAAAAAAAAATTGTTTTCTCTTCAACTTTTGCTTCATAAATCATTTCCTCATGAAATAAAAAATAAATAAAAATATGTTTTAGATAGTTTTATGTGTGTACATAATTGTGATATTTTTTGTATATTTTTAGAAATTGTCTTGCCATCTTCAATAAATCATTTACGTTGGTATGTTCATGTTTCTTCCGGTTTTGATAGGTTTTGCAAATTAATTTTGTTTAACACCTTAGGATCAGAATTTAACCACCGTTTTTTGTATAGCCTCAGTAGGCTAATCCATGATAATGTGTGTAAAAAATGAATTCCTAATTCTTTGTTTTGATTGGTATTTGGCTAGTGTTGTACGACTCGATTAACATGCGTTTTTAATAGATGTTTGTGACGTTTGTGCTCTCAAATTGAAATGCATTCATGCAACAATGTTGGTTCCTTTTTGTACATATAATTAGGGATGTTTAGAGGTCCTAAGACCTGGAATTGAAAATTTTAGATCATGTTTTCTTATTTTACTTGTTTTTTCTTTTTCACATGTAAATAACTCGCTTTTGGTTAGCGATTGTATCGTAACTTGTACAAATGACCCGTAATTTTGTGTGAAACCCCTTGGCATGATTTTGTGATTGTTTAGGCATCTAGTAAAGGCTATTTGCTACTGACTTGTACCATTTGATTTCATGTTCCTAACTTCATTCACAATTCGAAACCGTTTAGCTAGTATTAACCTAGTGTTGTCTAGTTTTGGGTAGAGTTTTGTATTGCTTCATGCTAATTGACTAATATAGATTAACATAGGATATTGGAACTAAATGAATGAGTTTTCTACTGACTTCAATCCTAGTTCATGTGTTCACTTGCTTTTTGTTTTGATTAATTGATGTTTGTCCGCTAATTGGTAAGTAATGACGTATGCGATACTTTGGTAACTTCTTGTGGATATTTTTGTGTGATACCGTGGTGCTTTTGTATTTGATTTGGGACATTCAATCCCATGTTTTGCTACTGACTTGGAGCTTCTTTCTCTTGTTTCCATGCTTAGCCTCTCATTTCTTACTTTGATTTTGATTACATCTTGCTATTGCTTGCCATGTTCCCTTAGACTCTTCCTTCTTTGCTAAGAGGAATTGAGATATGATAGGTATCCTTGACCTTAGGGCCATTAGTAGATTAGAATAACATAGATTAGAATGGTAGATCTAGTTCCCTTTTGCATTCTTTTTCTTTTTCAACTCTTTAAAACATTAATAAAAGGAAGATGCGAATCACATTAAGCAAGTGATAGAGAAATGAGTGGGATTCATTCCCTAATCTATTCCTCAATCACTTAGTGGCATAGAAACGAGTGGGATTTATTCCCTAATCTGTTTCTCGGTCACTACTTAATGGGAGAGAAACGAGTGGGATTCATTCCCTAATCTGTTTCTCAAACATTAATTAATGGGAGAGAAATGAGTGAGATTCATTCTCTAATCTGTTTCTCAAACATTACATAATGGGATGGAAGTGAGTGGGATTCATTCCCTAATCTGCTTCTCGATCATTATACATTTCATGTGATTCTAATCGCAAAGTAAATTCACTTAAAAAACACCAACCAAAAGCACTTCAACACACCTAACAATGGTTCAGACTAAAGCAAAATAGAGAAAGTGGTGAGTGGCCCGGTATTGGGAACTGTTCATCACTCATCTATCCTAAAAGACACAAACCAATCATTTCTTTTTCTTTTGCCTCGTTGGCACCTAAGGCCAATGTCCTTTCCGTTCGTACGCATCGTAGGTCTTCCCTTATGCAAGAACGTGAACGTTGACTCCGCCCAACTAAAAAACACAAAAACAAACAGAAAATCTTTAGCCGAGCTACGGTAACTCTGATTCCTGAAAAGGATACGTAGGCAGCGGGGTAGGGCCCGTGCGAGTACAATTCTTTATTTTCCCTACATTCTGCATTCATTTCGCATTTAGACATAGACATAGTACACACCCTTTAGATAGAAACAGACATAGGTGGATACCATCGAGTACGATGGGCGTGAGGGGTGCTAGTACCTTCCCCTCGCGTAACTGACTCCCGCACCTAGATTCTCTGGTCGCAAGACCCTGTTCCTTCCTTTGTTAGGTTTTCTGATATTCCTTTCCCTTATGGGATAAATATATTGGTGGCGACTCTGTTCAGTTTTCGCGAGCGTGCGACACACTATCCTCGAAAACAAGCTGTACCGACGAGGTTTCTCCATCCCCCTCCTTAAATGCATCGATGCCTCGCAAGCACTAGAAGTACTCCAGGAGCTCCATGATGGAATCAACGGCCAGCACCTCGGTGGGCGGTCAGTAGCTAGGAAAGCCCTCAGAGCCGGCTATTACTGGCCGACCATGCAGCAGGACGCCAAAGAGTATGTCAAGAAATGCGACAAATGCCAGCGTCACGCCGACATGCACCTGGCACCACCAAACGAGCTCAAATCTCTCTCCTCACCTTGGCCTTTCTCTACGTGGGGAATGGATCTCCTCGGACCTTTCCCGGTCGGATCCTACCAAAACAAATACCTGGTGGTCGCTGTAGATTACTTCACAAAATGGATAGAAGCTGAAGCGCTCGCTAAAATCACATCCCAAAACGTACTCCGATTTTACAAGAGGAACATACTCGCTCGATTCGGAGTACCACAGGCGATAATAACCGACAACGGCACCCAGTTCACGGACAGAAAATTCCAGGAATTCGTGGCCAAACTCGGGACAAAGCAACACTTCACTTCGGTCGAGCACCCCCAAACCAACGGACAGGCTGAAGCCGCCAACCGGGTCATTCTCCGTGGATTGAAGAGAAGGCTGGGCGAAGCGAAAAAAGCTTGGGTCGAAGAGCTACACAGCGTCCTCTGGGCATACAGGACGACCCCACATTCAACCACGGGCGAAACACCATTCAGGCTAACCTATGGCACCGAAGCCGTGATCCCCGTGGAGATCCGAGAACCGTCTCGTCGGACTGAGTCACCTCTTGAGGAAGAACTCAACGACGAAGCTATGAGAGAAGAGCTCGACATGGTCGAGGAGATCCGAACAGGATCCTCCCTGCGAGAAGCGAAATTGAAACAACAAATAGCGTTAAGACATGACACCAAAGTTATCAAGCGCTCCTTCGAAGTCGGAGACTTAGTGCTCCGTAGGAACATGAAAGATTCAAGCAAAGGCAAACTAGCCCCGAACTAGGAAGGCCCGTACCGAGTTTACGACAGAACCGAAAACGGTGCGTATTACCTCGAGAACCTACTCGGTGAAAAACTCGCTCGACCTTGGAACGCTGAAAAAATCAGACGCTACTACAGTTAGAAACAACCTAACGCTACTCGGCCGCTCGTAACGAACACGAGGAAAGCTGGGCAAGGACTCGCGCCATGGTACAAGCGCGTATGCTCCACGACAGCTTCAGTCGGATAACCCTACCAGGAGGCAAAGCCGACTACGCGGCGGGCCTTACACACAGACCCTCCGCGGAAGTACCTGCACGGCAGAATCCCAGCTCGCGATGGGATCGTTCACGCCGCGAGCACCTGGCCCCGACCGCGGCCTCGAGCTCGCTTATAGCGCACACCTGCCCTGCGCACCCGGACCGTTCCCCACACGCCCGGTCCATAAACCTCGGTCGAGCACAAACATAATTCGAGCACAAACATAATTCGAGCACAAACATAATTCGAGCATAAACATCAAAACATATCCAACGATAAAAATCAGATAAACACAAATAAATGTTGAAGCATAAAATACTGAATAGTATTAAAATCCGACCAACCCGGCCAGGAAATCCAAATATTACAAACATTATCCGGGCATTGCCCCATTAAAAACATTGGCACGCAGGCCACAAAACATTGGCACGCAGGCCACAAAACTGGCACACAGGCCACAACCAAAGTTAAACAGGTCAAACATCACCATCCTCATCCTCGGCACCGTTGTCCTCACCCGGGGACTCTTGCTCGTCTTCCCAGTCCTCGAACTCCGGGTTTGCGTCAATTCGCCCGTCCACGACCTTATGATAGGGACCAATGCCCTTCGTCACCAGGCGCGGATTGAGGACTTTCAGCTGATCCACTGCAGCTTTGAAACTGACCCCCAAGGTAGCAACACAGTCAACCTCCAACTCCCTCACCTTGCCCAAAAGCTGAGAACGCGTCACCAAGGCTTTCTCGTCTTCATCCTCCTCGGCAGCAGGGAGATGAGCCCTCTCCAACTCAGCAATTCGCTCGCGGAGCCTTTTTCCCTCGGCCTCCAACTCCGCGACCTTATTCTGCTCTTTGACGAGGTCCTCCACTATGCCGCTCTGGACCTCATACTTGTCCTTGTACTGTTCGAACTCGTGCTCTAACTCATCATATTTAGTCTGGAGAGCATCGTAGTCCTTCTGAGGACAGACATTTTGGGCATTGAGAGCCAAGGCCAAGGCGGCCACCCTCATCATCCCTTCGAGGTCCTCGGACAGGTCCTTGTCTCGAGCCACCCGGTCCCGCTGACAATGTGCCTCACCTCCTCGCGCTCGAGGAGCACATTCTTCTTTGAGAAGATTCCCCTGTGCAGAGTACAAGAGGGCAGCACTATATCTTCATCGGAGGGGTTGTCAATGATAAGAGGACGAAGCTCCGCGGTCCCTTCATTCTTTTGCTTCTTTCCGGCTGGAGAACCACGCGAGGTCGTCCCGACCGACGAAGGAGAGCCACTGTCAGGGGCACCCGCGGCAGCCGCCTTGACCTCCTCGACCCGCGATCGTTTCCCAGACGCTTTGGCGGCCCCCTTGTTCTTGGCCCGCATCTTCGTAACTTTGTCGTGCAAGTCGGCCATTTTTCCTGCAAAATAAAGAGTTAGAACCAAAAAGGTGTTGTTTGAACAAATAATAGTTATCTCACCTAACAAAATCATAGCGTCCCCGTAACTTCCGCACTCGAGGACAGCTTTGGTGTTGATGTGCTGAGGCTCCAGCATAGGGCCTCCATCTTCCTCGAATAGGGGATCCCCGTTGGGATATGTACATATTGCCGGTCTAAACCCGTCCACAAAAGAAGCGAGCCGCTGATACCCCCCTGTATCGCGCTCATTGAGATCCTCGTCCCGGAAAATGTAATAGTCGGTCCCACGCTCGAAATGGTCAGGTTGCCACTCTAACGGGAACCGAGCAGCTGGGCCCACTCTCCTCACCCCATCCTCAATATACTCGCGCTCCTCGAACAAATGATTCTCGGCATCAGGAGTGAGCGGCTTAATTATAAAATACCGACTCTTAAAATGCTTGACAGAGTCCTGGTAAATGGCGAACAGCTTCTTCGGCTGCTTAAACGACACCCAACTCCACTTGCCATCCGGATCACGCAACCTCTGCAAATGAAAAACTCTGAAGAAAAGGGGCAGAGTCGCTTCGACCTCCAAGTACCCGCATACGATCTCAAAGGCCCTTAAGAACGCTAAAGCGTTGGGATGAAGCTGAGACGGGCAGAGGCGCAACCAACTGAAGACGCTTCGTTGCAAATGAGTGAAGGGGAGACGGAGACCAGCCTCCTTAAAGACGAACTCATACATTGCGAAACGGGGGCCGGGAAATTGCGAGCAGATCCTCTGGTGAGATTTGGGCACGAAGGCGCCCCAAGAAGGCTCCTCGTATTGGTCAAGGTCCTCGATGACGTTAAAGGCTTCCTTGGGACGAATCGTGAAGCGCGATGCAATCATCCTCGGAGCAACGACCACCCATTCTTCAAGTGCCCTAGGGGAGGTCTCGACGACGGGAGCGTTCTCTTGCGAGCCAACAGCTTCGTCCCCATCCGAAATGTCGAAGACGACATCATCCTTGTTCTCATCGGCCATTTACCTGAAAAGCAGAGGAAACCGTGAATTCGACTGGTCAAATCCACCCTTCCACCGCAAGTCAAGTGAAAGGGCGAGGAAAAGGGACGAGGAAAATTCCCCCAATCGTCGAATGGCCGACGAGCTAAAGCGTCCCAAGGGTCTTGGGAACTCCAAAAGACGCCGTTTAATTCCATCCCTAAAAACGGCGCAGTAATGATTACAGCCTGTACAGCTGACACCTGTCAATCACACTGACAAGTGACAACCAAAGACAACGGCCGACCAAAGTCCTCGAATAGCCCAGGATTCAGAATCGTTACCCGTGCTCGGCTAAACCTCCTCGTTAAAGTCACCACCCTCATAAGGCTAATGATTTGGGGGGCTCCTGTTCTGGACTGGGCCGAGCAGGCCCAACCCTTGTTATCAGCCGAGCAGGCCCAATTCCCTTGGGCCCAATTGCTGGGCAACCGATAAAGGCTGCCCTTCGCGAAGATTCTGGCCGAGCAGGCCCAAATCCTTGGGCCCACTCACTGGACAACCGTCAAGAGTTATCCACGCAAGAAGACCACGCGTCACGTCTCAGCGAAGGATTCGGTCAACCATCTCCGAACCCTACGCTATGTGCATCCAGAACGTGAGTCTCCTACTGACTCAGCCCTAGCACAGGACGTTCTGGCAGATAACCGAACTTCCTTAGGAGGGAAGAATGCCGTTGCTAAACAAGCTTACACTGATTGGGTGAAAGATAGAGTCAAGGAGCGCTTATTGCCTTTCCCGAAGGTTAAACCATTGTATGAACAACCACCTGAAGTTTTAACTGCCACCGTGCCAGCTGAAGACTATACCCAGGTACATGTGGAAAACATTCGGTTGCGTGAGAAGGGGCAAGATGCTAAGATAGAGTACTTCTTGGTGAATCAGAAAAGGGCTGAATTAGCACACGAGGTTAAAATGTTGAAAGGAGGATCTTCCAGAGTTCAAAAGAGGACTAGAACTGAAAGGGGTGAAAAAGCTACCGCTATCATTGTCGAGGATAACGAGAAGATCATAAAAAAGGCCATAAAAGAGGCAGAAGAGAAGCTCAAGCAAGAGTACAGAGAAGACTTGAAGGCCTACAAGCTCCAGTTAGAAAAAGAGACTAAATATCAGCTGAGGACTATGAAAAAGAAACTGGAAGATGAGACTACTCAGAGAATAGCAGTCGAGACACAGCTGAAAGGAAGTCACCTCCGCTCCGCTCGACTAACAGAAGAGAATGTCAAGCTCAGAAATCAAATGGCAAATATGGAGAATGCACCTGAGAAAGATTATCTCCCAGAATGTAAAGGATGTGACGAACTTAGGGAGTGCTGCAAGAAGTTGGATGGGCATTTGTTTCGCAAAGATGAGGTGATTCAAAGCCTTCTTAAAGGAAAAGATCGAGAAGCAACCAAGAAACTGTTTGATGAAACTAAGAAGTGGAGTGACGAGCACTTCAGACAAGGAGGACCTCTGTTTTATGTTCAGATGGATTGATGTTTGAGTTTGTATGTCTCGACCACCACCAGACTTGTTGGATGGGGTCTTTTATTTCCCTTGTTGAACTATCTTGTTGATGTATGTCTTGCCCAAGTTTAAATTTCTATTATGAATGAAAAAGAACTAGTTTCTCTTGATACTTATCTTTTGTCACGTTGTTAGCTATTCTGGATCAATATTAAATCTTGGATACTCTGAAAATGGCACATCACGTCATACGCACACATGCACTCATGCATTCACATTATCACATTGCATTTTCAGGTTATTGTGCAAGAAACTAATTGGGGTCCCTTTCAGCTCAGATTTCTGCTTCAACGACAAAGCTGACTTCCTTTCATCCTTACCGCACCAGGAACAACGAGAAGAGAATCATGGACCAATTCGAACAGAATCAAGCTGCCCTCCGTAGGGATATGGATGTTATGGGGGAAAGAATGACCCAACTTATGGAGACTCTCCATGTCGTTGTCCAAGGATAGGAAGAGCTCAGAAAGAGCGTTGCTGGGCTGATCAAAGATACTCCTACCAATTCTGCTGACGGAGGGGTGAAAACTAAGGAGATTCCTGTTGAGGGGATACCAAAGGTAGTGGACGACCACCATGAGGTTATTGATCTTGAACATGATCTTACTGCTAAGTTGACCGAAACTGCTAAGATGTACCAAGCTCTCGAAGAACGCCTTAAGGCCGTTGAGGTTGCTAAAACTTCGAGTTTCGATACCGCTGCTTTGAGCTTAGTACCTGGAATTGTTATTCCACCGAAGTTCAAGGTTCCAGATTTTGATAAGTGCAAGGGAATTACCTGCCCGGAAACTCACATTCGTTCTTACTGTCGTAAGATGGCCGCTCACGCCGAGAACGAACCTCTGCTTATGCATTTCTTCCAGGACAGTCTCACAGGAGCCCCGTTGGAGTGGTATATGAAACTTGAGAGGGCCAATGTTAGTACTTGGGGAGGACTTGTTGATGCCTTCTTGAAACAATACCACTACAATACTGCTATGGCTCCTAGCAGCGCCCAACTGCAAAATATGTCACAAAAGTCTGAAGAATCTTTCAAAGAATATGCCCAGAGGTGGCGTGAACTTGCTGCTCGAGTTCAACCTCCTCTTCTTGACCGAGAATTGATTGATATGTTTATGGGTACTCTGAAAGGGCCGTACCTTCAGCACATGGTTAGTAATACTTCTCCGTCCTTCTCAGATGTGGTCATCATTGGTGAACGGGTTGAGAACTGTGTAAAAGCTGGTACCATTCAGGGTGTTACTAGTCCTAGCAACTCAAGTGGTAATGGTAAGAAGCCGTATTCTGGGTTTGTGAAGAAGAAAGAAGGTGAAACCAGTACTGCTTCAGTTGACCAAGGTCGAACTCCAATATACTCTGCTGTTGCACCTCCTTACTACCCGATGCCATATGCTGTTCCCAATCCGTATGCCCCTCAGGCATACGCTGCTGCATTTCCACAACCATGGATGGCACCCCAACAGCCTTTCGTGCCACAACAACAAGTTGCTGCTCCTCAGAATCGTCAACAGAATCCTAGGCCTCAAGGTCAAAGAGCTCCACAAAGGCAGAGGTACCCTGATAGGCGTATAGATCCAATTCCGATGCCATATGCCCAGCTCATTCCCCAATTACTTGCTGGTCAGTTGGTGCAACTCCGTGAAATGGGCCCTCCGCCTAATCCTCTTCCTCCAGGATATGATGCTAATGCTCGTTGTGAATTCCACTCAGGCGCTCCAGGCCATACGATTGAAAAGTGTAAAGCGTTAAAATACAAAGTCCAGGATCTTCTCGATGACAAGCTCATCTCGTTCACTCCTACTGGTCCTAATGTGCAGAATAATCCTATGCCTCCCCATGCAAGTACGACCAATGCTGTTGAATTGTGTGACAAACAAATCCTGGTAACTGATGTGAATGAAGTCAAAATGCCGCTTGCAATGGTCAAAGAACATCTTGTGCAACAAAAGGTTTTGTGTGAACTACACGACTACTGTTTGCAATGTTCTTCCAATCCAGAGGAATGTGCCAGGTTGAGGGATGAGATCCAAAAGCTGATGGATGAAGGTGTCATTAGAGTGGAAAAGATTGTTCCTGGTGACGAAGTGGCTATTCTAGAAATCCCTTATTCTCCTGCTGATACGACAAAAACCCAAAGTACTCCTTTGATCATCCATACTCCGAATACTCCCTTGGTCATTCAAACTCAGAGCACTCCTTTGGCCATTCAAGCACCAAGGACCCCGTTGGTTATTCATGCACCAAGTGCTCCATTGACTACCCAAGCTCCGAGAATTCCGATGGTTATTCAGGTTCCAAATGCTCCTTCGACTCCTTCAACCCCGTCTCTTGTTCCCTCTCCCGTGAATGATTCTAAGGCTGTTCCTTGGAGTTATAATGCCGTGTATATTCGAGGGAAGAAGTTTGACTGTCCTCCAGTGGGTAATTCGAGCATCACCAATATTACTGGCACTAGTGGCATTACCCGTAGTGGTCGGATCTTTGCTGCCCCTCCTCCACTTCCTAAAGAAACCAACAAGGATGCTAGTGCGCAAACAAAGGGGAAGCAAGTTGCTGTTGATCCTCCTGTAACACGTAATGCACAAGATGCCGAGCAAATCTTGAAAATCATTAAGAAAAGTGACTACAAGGTGATTGATCAACTTGACCAAACTCAAGCTAAAATCTCCATCTTGTCTCTCTTGGTACATTCTGAAGCTCACCGTGATGCTCTTATGAAAGTTCTGGCTTCCGCTCACGTAACTCAAGACATTATCGTGCCTCAGTTTGAAGGGGTTGTGACCAACATTGCTGCTGGTAATTGTTTGGGTTTTTCTGATGATGAACTTCTACCTGAGGGTAGAGCACACAATAAAGCGTTGCATATCTCCGTCAAGTGTCTGGATGCTGTGTTGTCTCGAGTTCTGATTGATACAGGTTCTTCTCTTAATATGATGCCCAAGACCACCTTGTTTAAGCTGAGTATGGATGGGATTATGATGAGACCATGCACTATGAGTGTCAGAGCGTTTGATGGTTCTAGAAGGTCCGTAGAAGGGGAAATTGATCTGCCTGTCTTGATTGGCCCTCACATGTTCTATATTGCCTTCTATGTTATGGATATACGTCCTTCATACACTTGTCTCTTGGGTCGTCCTTGGATCCATGCTGTTGGGGCTGTGACATCTACCCTCCATCAGTGTTTGAAATTTGTTGTGAATGACAAGATTGTTGTGATCACTGGTGAAGAGGATTTGATAGTCAATAATCTGGCATCATACCGTTATGTTGAAGTGGAGGGGGAGATACAAGAGACACCTTTTCAAGCCTTAGAAATTGTGTCGGTTGATAAACTCCCCGTGGTTGAGAATAAGAAGGAACTCGGAGCACCCCTCTCGTCTTTAAATGATGCTAAGGCCTTCTTAGAAGCTGGTACTCCCCATAGTGCCTGGGGCAAGCTGATTGATGTTCATGAGAAGCGAGACAAGTATGGCCTTGGGTACCAACCATCTTCTTCTACTCAGCTCAGCATAATTCCTGGAAAGAAGGTGATTCCCCCCATTTCTCAAGTGTTTGTCAGTGCAAGAACCAGTTCTGGAAGTCAAGTTCTCGCCGTGGACGATGATGATGAAGAAGATCTCTCCAAATTCATTTGCCATGCTGCGCCTGGACAGGAACTCAACAATTGGACTATCTTGGACATCCCTAGAGTCACTTTCATGGAGATGTAATTTTCTTGTTTCGATAAGTCATATGCTTCGCCCTAAGCATTTTGACCACTTGTATAAAGAAGGGCCCCCCATGTTGTTTCAGTTTGTTTAATATTGAATGAAAATCATATCTTCGCATGCAATTACTGTTCCATTTCTTTCATTCTTTGTTTTTTACTTTAAAAACTTTTTCAAAAATGGCAAAGCTTTCCTTTTTTTCCTTTTTATGTGTTGCATTCTAAGGCATAAATCATCCATCGTGCAGATCTGGCTCGAATTCCATCAAAAATGATAATGTTACAGTTCCACGTCCTGATATCCTTGAGAATCCAATTGACCAAGCTGATGAGGATAGTGGGGAAGATTGTGAAGTCCCTGAAGAATTGGCAAGACTTTTGAGACAAGAGGAGAAATCTATTCAGCCACATCAAGAAGCCATAGAAATCATCAACCTCGGCACAGAAGAAGCAAAGAGAGAGGTCAAGATAGGTGCCGCTTTGCAAAATGATGTAAAGAGAAGTTTGATTGAGCTGCTTCGAGAGTATGTTGATATCTTCGCCTGGTCGTATGAAGACATGCCTGGTTTAGACACGGATATAGTTATGCACAGGCTACCTCTCAAACCAGAATGTCCGCCTGTAAAGCAAAAACCACGAAGAACTCGACCTGATATGGCTTTGAAAATCAAGGAAGAAGTTGAAAAACAGTTGAAGGCTGGTTTCTTATCTGTGTGTGAGTATCCTCCTTGGATTGCAAACATAGTACCTGTTCCTAAGAAGGACGGAAAGGTACGCATGTGTGTTGACTACCGAAATTTGAATAGGGCAAGTCCGAAGGATGATTTCCCTCTGCCTCATATTGATGTGCTAGTCGACAACACTGCTCAGTATTCGGTGTTCTCCTTCATGGATGGTTTTTCTGGCTATAATCAAATAAAGATGGCTCTTGAAGATATGACCAAGACTACCTTTACCACTCCGTGGGGTACGTATTGTTATAAGGTGATGCCTTTTGGTCTTAAGAATGCTGGTGCAACATATCAACGAGCTATGGTGACTCTCTTCCATGACATGATCCATAAAGAGATCGAGGTGTATGTCGATGATATGATTGCAAAATCCCAAACTGAGGAGGAACATTTGGTATATCTTGAGAAATTGTTTGCTCGTCTGCGAAAATTCAAGTTGAGGCTTAATCCAAACAAGTGCACTTTTGGAGTGCGATCAGGAAAGTTACTTGGATTTATTGTGAGTCAACGAGGGATTGAGGTCGACCCTGATAAAGTAAGAGCAATACAGAATATGCCAGCACCGAAGAATGAAAGAGAAGTTCGAGGATTCCTTGGGAGATTGAACTATATAGCCAGGTTCATTTCTCATCTCACTGACACTTGTGAACCCATCTTTAAGTTGCTGCGTAAGAATCAAGATATCCGTTGGGATGATCATTGTCAAGAAGCCTTCGAAAAGATCAAACAGTATCTCCAAGAGCCACCAATTCTCATGCCTCCGGTTCCTGGAAGACCGCTCCTTATGTACTTAACTGTGCTTGAAGGATCTATGGGGTGTGTGCTGGGCCAACATGACGAGTCTGGTCGAAAAGAGTGCGCCATTTATTACCTGAGCAAAAAGTTTACCGATTGTGAATCCCGTTACTCACTACTCGAGAAAACTTGCTGTGCTTTGGTATGGGCTGCTCGCCGACTGAGGCAGTATATGTTGACTCACACCACTCTATTGATCTCCAAAATGGACCCAATAAAGTACATCTTTGAAAAACCGGCTCTTACAGGAAGACTAGCCCGATGGCAAATGCTTTTATCAGAATATGATACCAGTATGTCACACAGAAGGCCATCAAAGGAAGTGTCCTTGCAGATCATCTTGCTCATCAGCCATTAGAAGAGTATCAGTCAATGAAGTTTGACTTTCCTGATGAAGATATCATGAAACTGGATGATAATGAAGGACCCGAACCAGGAGAGCGATGGACTCTCACGTTCGATGGTGCATCAAATGCTATGGGCCATGGTATTGGGGTAGTTTTGACTTCTCCTCGTCAAACTCACATCCCTTTCACAGCTAGAATATGCTTTGATTGCACAAACAATGTCGCAGAATACGAAGCTTGCATAATGGGCCTCGAAGCAGCCATTGATATGAGGATCAAGATCCTTGAGGTTTATGGGGACTCTGCCTTGGTTATACATCAAGTAAGAGGTGATTGGGAGACACGACACCCCAATTTAGTTCCTTATAAGGACTATATCTTGGAGCTGTTGCCCGCTTTCGAGGAAATCACTTTCGATCATATCCCACGAGAGGAGAATCAATTGGCAGATGCTTTGGCTACTTTGGCGGCTATGTTCAGAGTTAGCTCCCCTAAAGAAGTGCCAGATATAAGGTACCTCCGTTACAAAGAGCCTGCCCATGTATTCCCTGCTCATTGTCTCACTACTGAAGATGTGTATGATGAAAAGCCATGGTATTACGACATCAAGAGGTATGTTGAGAAGCAAGAGTATCCCGAAGATGCTACGATTGGTGATAAGCGAACGCTTCGAAGGTTAGCATCCAAATTCTTCTTGTCAGGAGACGTACTGTACAAAAGAAACTATGATTCAGTTTTGCTCAGATGCGTGGATAGACACGAAGCAGAATTGATCATGCGGGAAATTCATGAAGGATCTTTTGGAACTCATTCCAGTGGACATTCTATGGCCAAAAAGATCTTGCGAGCAGGGTATTATTGGATGACAATTGAAAGTGATTGTTATGTGTATGTGAAGAAATGTCACAAATGTCAGGTGTATGCTGACAGAATTCATGTTCCTCCAACTCCTCTGAACGTCCTGACGTCGCCTTGGCCCTTTGCTATGTGGGGCATAGACATGATTGGACGGATAAAGCCACAAGCTTCAAATGGACACAGATTTATTCTTGTTGCTATCGACTACTTCACCAAATGGGTTGAAGCTGCTTCTTACAAGAACGTAACCAAGCAAGTCGTTACTCGCTTCATCAAGAAAGAGATCATATGCCGATATGGGGTTCCAAACAAGATCATCACTGATAACGGGTCCAATCTTAATAACAAGATGATGGCAGAGTTGTGTGAAGAGTTCAAGATTGAACACCATAATTCATCACCCTATCGGCCAAAGATGAATGGCGCAGTCGAAGCTGCTAATAAGAATATAAAGAAGATCGTCCAAAAGATGGTCAGAACGTATAAAGACTGGCATGAAATGTTACCGTTTTCTTTACACGGCTATAGAACTTCCGTTCGTACTTCAACTGGGGCAACCCCCTTCTCTCTTGTTTACGGTATGGAGGCCGTACTACCTGTCGAAGTGGAAATTCCTTCGTTGAGAGTCTTGATGGACGCCAAACTCGATGAAACAGAATGGGTTCAAACGAGGCTTAATCATCTCAATCTAATTGAGGAGAAACGCTTATCTGCTATCTGCCATGGCCAGTTGTACCAAAAAAGGATCAAGAAAGCGTATGACAAGAAAATTCGGCCTCGAGAATTCCACACAGGTGACCTAGTCGTAAGGAAGATCTTGCCAATTCACACCGATCCAAGGGGCAAATGGACTCCCAACTATGAGGGACCATACATTGTGAAGAAAGCATTTTCAGGTGGTGCCTTAATCCTGACAAAGATGGATGGGGAAGACGTTCCGCTTCCAATCAATTCAGACTCAGTAAAAAAATACTACGCATAAAAGACCCGCTAGGTCGACGTACCTAGGCAAAAATAAGGGCATCCCGGCAAACCAAAAGGGTTTGGGCAAAAATTAGGGATAAAACAAAAAAAAAGAGAATAACCCGCTAAGTTGAAAACCCGAAAGGGCGACTTAGGCAAAAAGGGGCATCCCGCTGGATTGAAAACCCGAAAGGGCGATCCAGGCAAAAGTTAGGGATCGAAAGCGAGAGGTTGCAGTCTGAATATCTTTCACAAAGACTACTATACGCCCTTGACAGAACGGATGGATCAATCCAACCATTACCCTTCTGAAGCAAAGCATTGAGAGGATCGAGGATATGGGAACTGTAGCAATATCAGTTGTAATGGAAATCCGAGCATTTTTCTTTGCCATTTTGCTCTTTGCATTTTTTATTTTCCTTTTCGCAACTACCTCATTTAGGAGTTGCTTCCTTGTACAGAAGCCAATTCACAGGCATTCCATCAATAAAATGATCTTTTGATGCAAAAGCTTTCTTTCTTTCTTTTCATTTTTTGCGCATGCGAGGTGTGATTTAATTCGTTATTAAACATTGCATTGAAAGCATGGGGGCAATAACCACAAATTCAAAACGAAACATGATGTTACATAAACATAAAAGTGCTCTAAGGGGCACCATTTGCACCCAAACGTTGTTTTCTGTGCAGGTTGCAGGTTCTAGCCGTCATCTTGGCTCATGATATGTCACAAAGGTCATCATCATCCCGCATGGAAGTTCCAGAGTATGATTCATCAGTACTGGTAAGCATGGGGCACCTGAAAAGGTCCATATCCCTCTTCAATATGGCAGACAAAGAATGGCCCCCAAAAACTCATGATTCCCCAAGCAGTATAGGATGTAAGGAAAGTCGAGCAAAGTCACTTCCTCCCCAGCAGAGCTGTATTCTAACCCTCCACACAGTTGCCAATAATCTTCGGTACTATGAGGTTTCCAAACGCCCATCTACAATGACGCCTCAAGAGAATAAGCAACGGACCCCAATGGTCTTGCTCCCCTATCACACCGATGCCTTTATTTGGCACTTTTGCATATAGAATCCATTGCATACAGCATTGCATCCTCAAAGCGTAGCATATCCATTAAAATGGAGCATTACGCCATAGAAAAATTCAAACATGCATACAAAGCATAAGCCAGATAATACAAATCAACAGTCAATCAAGACAATGATACATTCCCACAAAAATATTGTCCTTACAAATTCCAATTGATATCTGCTACTCCATTACAAACCTCCTCCACCCACGGTGCCGATACTTGGTTTTACCAATCCCCAATCCCCAGTCTAAGTGCTTTCAATAATTTTCTTGTGGATCATAGGTCCGTTGACCTTACCCCCATCTTGTGGATCGTAGGTCCGTTGACCTTATCCTCATCCTTTTTCATTCCTGTGGATCGTAGGTCCGTTGACCTTATCCTCATCCCTTTTCATTCCTGTGGATCGTAGGTCCGTTGACCTTATCCTCATTTTTCATTCCTGTGGATCGTAGGTCCGTTGACCTTATCCTCATCCCTTTTCATTCTTGTGGATCGTAGGTCCGTTGACCTTATCCTCATCTTTTTCATTCTTGTGGATCGTAGGTCCGTTGACCTTATCCTCATCCTTTGCGTTCTTGTGGATCGTAGGTCCGTTGACCTTATCCTCATCCTTTTTCATTCCTGTGGATCGTAGGTCCGTTGACCTTATCCTCATCATTTGCGTTCTTGTGGATCGTAGGTCCGTTGACCTTATCCTCATCCTTTTTCATTCCTGTGGATCGTAGGTCCGTTGACCTTATCCTCATCCTTTTTCATTCCCGTGGATCGTAGGTCCGTTGACCTTATCCTCATCCTTTGCATTCTTGTGGATCGTAGGTCCGTTAACCTTATCCTCATCTTTTTCATTCTTGTGGATCGTAGGTCCGTTGACCTTATCCTCATCTTTTTTCATTCTAGTGGATCGTAGGTCCGTTGACCTTATCCTCGTCTTTTTCATTTCTTGTGGATCGTAGGTCCGTTGACCTTATCCTCATCTTTTTCATTGCTTGTGGATCGTAGGTCTGACGACCTTATCCTCGTCTTTTCCAATTCTTTGAGTCGTGGATCTGTTGATCTCACCCCGATTTCGAGTCATTTATCCTTGTTTTCTTTTTGGGTCAGTAGATCCTATCTTTCCATCAAACCCGTACTTTCCAATCACAGTTTCATACAACAATCATTTCCACCGAGAACCTTGTATTGGCACTTTGGCTACGTTACAAGCTATCTCCATTCAACCATTATTCACCATAAACTTTCCCATTAGAAAAAGAAAAAATAAAAAATTTCTCTTTCCCCAGCAGACGTCAAAAAAAAAAAACAAAAAATAAAGATAACACTTATACCATCTCCTTTTTAGGACAAATTTCTAGTCATGGTATTTAATCTTCTTCTACCTTGAATGTTCGAAAGGCTAGCGCCAATCTCACCCTCAGGTTTAAGACGATTAAATAGGGGCAGCTGTCATACCCCAAATTTGTCCTACCCTTATTTATCTGGTTTACAGTCTCTGAGCATACATCCGCCTAGGTCATGTCACTGCATACATGCATATCATTGGTACCAATCAAAGACTAGCGAGAAAGAGCTTTTATGGTAAGGGATTTCCTGCCAAACATGAGGATCTGAGGTCTGGAGACATTCGTGAATCAGTGGTTTTCTCACCTTCAAGTCAAGGCATTGGTTGGGAAGTACAAGCTTGAGGTTCATCTGATTATCCTGAATTAGGGTTTCTTCGACCAAAGTCAACCAGTTGACTTTCTGGTCAACATTTAATCAGGAACGGATTTTATGAGTGAGAAGCTTTCATATTGACCATGTGGACACATTCGTTTGACTGGATTTGACTGGAAAAAATTTAATCGGGAATTTCATCAATAATCAGAGAGAACCAGAACAGTTGACTTTTGGGTCAAAATCAGAAGATTTACTCAAATATTGACTTTTGGTAGAAAATCAGTCAAGAAAAGTCAAAGAACGGATAAAATCAGGAGTTTGACAAAAAGTTGCCAAAAATAGAAAAATAACAAAAAAGGAAAGGTTTCGACACTTAGAAAAATTTTGGCATCTTAAAAGCTTGGCAAGCAGTCCACTTCACCATCAGTTTACACGTGGCAAATGACATTTTTTGAAGAAATTTCCAACATCAAAGTTGTTCCTCTCATGGAGGAGAACAACTTTGTAGTTGGACACTTTTTCATTTGAAGATTGTATGAAGAGTTAATCTGGTTTGAAGTTCTTGAAAACCCATTCAGCTTAAGTCATGATCCAAGTCATAGGCCAAGTCATGACCTGGAATTTCATCAAGCACGTGGTATGCCAAATCTCAAGCTAATTTTAGAGCTCTACAAAAATGCCATGGAAGCAAACTTGGTATGCTTCCATTCTTTGCCATGTCCTCTATGTAAGGAAACAAGATTTGAGTCATTT
Organism: Vicia villosa; assembly: GCF_029867415.1. Taxonomy (NCBI): domain Eukaryota; kingdom Viridiplantae; phylum Streptophyta; class Magnoliopsida; order Fabales; family Fabaceae; genus Vicia; species Vicia villosa. Next base: position 851,086 of record NW_026705246.1, on the reverse strand, counting down.
GGTTGAATATTGAATCAATTATGAGTCTTCAAAGTCAGGCCCTCGTAAAGCTCATATCACGCGTCCAGTCAGGCCAGGATTCCAAGTCACGCGCGTCATTTGATCGAACACATGGTGGGCTGAATTCAAGTCCAGTTTTCATCCTCCACAAATCTCCATTCTGAGCAAGCTTGGTCTCTAGCAGTTCTATGCCATGCCATCTATCCAATGAGATCAGGATCATTAATTTTTGACGAGCGTGGAACAAGATAGAGACACTCAAAGTCGCTCCCTGACCATATCACACCTTTGCCACGAATTTGAAGCCAGGTCAGGTCAGGCACGCACCATACCATGCAGTGTTATTCCACCATGTTCCAAGTCAGTTTGTGAGAACTCCATGCATCATCTCAAGACACTTCCAACACCATTACTACACCATTACATGTCCTCTTTACAATGACCCCGAGAGCGAATCAGTTGGTGAACCATGGTGAGAGATATACACAAGCAAAAATGGTGTCTTGGAAAGAATATTGGCTCGAGATTTATGCCACGTACTTGCAGCATGCACCAGTTCACTATTTTCCATAAATAACCATGCAATTTATGCTCATATAAAAGCAACAGAAGGAGCTACTACAAAGGATATGCTTGTTCACTAAGTAGAAGAGGGAGAAGCTATGCTACATGCCACTCCACCATAACCAATCTTACACCACCATATAAATAACAAAACCCTTCACAAAATTCCACACACACTCTCATTCTTTCATTTTCTCAAAGATTTCTCTCCTCACTCTCTTATCCCCTCGATTCTCTCTCTTCTCTTTCTCTTCACTCACCCTCCAAGAGAAAGTTTGTTACACTCTCTAACAAACTTGTTTTTCTGATACCATGCTTCCATAACCGAGCATTCAACCACCATCTACCTCCATTACAACCACCGCCAACCTCTTCCGAATCCCATTATCATGAACACCGTTCTCTGCTCTGCATCCTCCACCGCCACGACATCGCTCGAGAAAGCCTGAATCATTATCATCGGTGCACCTTCATTCATCATCTTGCAAAAGGTTATTACTGCCACCACGTCTTAGCAAAGAAGAACAAGCTTTCGGATCTATATCTGTACATTCCGTCCGTTCATCATAAAGATTCAAGAGGAGCGGAAGAGCACAGCTTGGTAGAACTCTCTTCTCAAATCAAGAATCGAGCAAGTAAGCATTTCTACAAACTCTTCTGCGTATTAACGGTCATGTAATCGCATGCTCACACATTTCTCATGTGCTTAATGATTGGATTCGCTTTGCTCGTATTAACCACTGTTTGAACGATTAAGATCACTTGCTTGAGCTCTATGAGCAATGCGAATCATGTTGTGGTGTTCAGTGTGCGTTTCTGTGAAATTTGCGTAGCTTAGAGCTTTGGAACGTTTCTCGGTCAGGCCATTAGGATGAGAATGAATGAAATCTAAAACCAGATCCGTAATCAGTGTTGAAATCCGAGTTGAACGGTGTTGTTTTTGTGAATTTCTGGGCACAATTTCTCGTCGCCGGAGGCACGCACGGCCGAGGAAGATGACCGGAGGCGGAGCTCCGGCATCTGAACGTTGCATTGTTTTGAATCCCGTTTGTGTACGTGGCATGTTACCATTGGCTCATTCTCCCACTATTTGGAACTTTGGCTGTATTTTAATCATTGTTTGAATGAGTGTCACGCTGTGGTTGGCTGAGCTTTATTTTTTGTCCTTTTGTGACTTAAAGTTTCACTTGACCCATTGATTTGTATATCCACATGACATTTTCACGTCACATTCTATTAAGACTATAATCATATGCTGTAAGTAAATAAATGGAATAAATGCTGAATAATACAAATGGATAATTGAATTAAAAAAGGGATTGGGTCGTCATTGGTCTGGGCCTCAGCTTTTCATTTCTGCACACCCTCGCGGTAGGCCCACGCACGCTAACACATGGACTCAGTTCATTGTTAATTGCTTTCTCACCCCCAGCTTAGGCAGATTTGTGTTTTATTAAAAAAAAAATTGTTTTCTCTTCAACTTTTGCTTCATAAATCATTTCCTCATGAAATAAAAATTAAATAAAAATATGTTTTAGATAGTTTTATGTGTGTACATAATTGTGATATTTTTTGTATATTTTTAGAAATTGTCTTGCCATCTTCAATAAATCATTTACGTTGGTACGTTCATGTTTCTTCCGGTTTTGATAGGTTTTGCAAATTAATTTTGTTTAACACCTTAGGATCAGAATTTAACCACCGTTTTTTTGTATAGCCTCAGTAGGCTAATCCATGATAATGTGTATAAAAAATGAATTCCTAATTCTTTGTTTTGATTGGTATTTGGCTAGTGTTGTACGACTCGATTAACATGCGTTTTTAATAGATGTTTGTGACGTTTATGCTCTCAAATTGAAATGCATTCATGCAACAATGTTGGTTCCTTTTTGTACATATAATTAGGGATGTTTAGAGGTCCTAAGACCTGGAATTGAAAATTTTAGATCATGTTTTCTTATTTTACTTGTTTTTTCTTTTTCACATGTAAATAACTCGCTTTTGGTTAGCGATTGTATCGTAACTTGTACAAATGACCCGTAATTTTGTGTGAAACCCCTTGGCATGATTTTGTGATTGTTTAGGCATCTAGTAAAGGCTATTTGCTACTGACTTGTACCATTTGATTTCATGTTCCTAACTTCATTCACAATTCGAAACCGTTTAGCTAGTATTAACCTAGTGTTGTCTAGTTTTGGGTAGAGTTTTGTATTGCTTCATGCTAATTGACTAATATAGATTAACATAGGATATTGGAACTAAATGAATGAGTTTTCTACTGACTTCAATCCTAGTTCATGTGTTCACTTGCTTTTTGTTTTGATTAATTGATGTTTGTCCGCTAATTGGTAAGTAATGACGTATGCGATACTTTGGTAACTTCTTGTGGATATTTTTGTGTGATACCGTGGTGCTTTTGTATTTGATTTGGGACATTCAATCCCATGTTTTGCTACTGACTTGGAGCTTCTTTCTCTTGTTTCCATGCTTAGCCTCTCATTTCTTACTTTGATTTTGATTACATCTTGCTATTGCTTGCCATGTTCCCTTAGACTCTTCCTTCTTTGCTAAGAGGAATTGAGATAGGATAGGTATCCTTGACCTTAGGGCCATTAGTAGATTAGAATAACATAGATTAGAATGGTAGATCTAGTTCCCTTTTGCATTCTTTTTCTTTTTCAACTCTTTAAAACATTAATAAAAGGAAGATGCGAATCACATTAAGCAAGTGATAGAGAAATGAGTGGGATTCATTCCCTAATCTATTCCTCAATCACTTAGTGGCATAGAAACGAGTGGGATTTATTCCCTAATCTGTTTCTCGGTCACTACTTAATGGGAGAGAAACGAGTGGGATTCATTCCCTAATCTGTTTCTCAAACATTAATTAATGGGAGAGAAATGAGTGAGATTCATTCTCTAATCTGTTTCTCAAACATTACATAATGGGATGGAAGTGAGTGGGATTCATTCCCTAATCTGCTTCTCGATCATTATACATTTCATGTGATTCTAATCGCAAAGTAAATTCACTTAAAAAACACCAACCAAAAACACTTCAACACACCTAACAATGGTTCAGACTAAAGCAAAATAGAGAAAGTGGTGAGTGGCCCGGTATTGGGAACTGTTCATCACTCATCTATCCTAAAAGACACAGACCAATCATTTCTTTTTCTTTTGCCTCGTTGGCACCTAAGGGCAATGTCATTTCCGTTCGTACGCATCGTAGGTCTTCCCTTATGCAAGAACGTGAACGTTGACTCCGCCCAACTAAAAAACACAAAAACAAACAGAAAATCTTAGCCGAGCTACGGTAACTCTGATTCCTGAAAAGGATACGTAGGCAGCGGGGTAGGGCCCGTGCGAGTACAATTCTTTATTTTCCCTACATTCTGCATTCATTTCGCATTTAGACATAGACATAGTACACACCCTTTAGATAGAAACAGACATAGGTGGATACCATCGAGTACGATGGGCGTGAGGGGTGCTAGTACCTTCCCCTCGCGTAACTGACTCCCGCACCTAGATTCTCTGGTCGCAAGACCCTGTTCCTTCCTTTGTTAGGTTTTCTGATATTCCTTTCCCTTATGGGATAAATATATTGGTGGCGACTCTGTTCATTTTTCGCGAGCGTGCGACACACTATCCTCGAAAACAAGCTGTACCGACGAGGTTTCTCCATCCCCCTCCTTAAATGCATCGATGCCTCGCAAGCACTAGAAGTACTCCAGGAGCTCCATGATGGAATCAACGGCCAGCACCTCGGTGGGCGGTCAGTAGCTAGGAAAGCCCTCAGAGCCGGCTATTACTGGCCGACCATGCAGCAGGACGCCAAAGAGTATGTCAAGAAATGCGACAAATGCCAGCGTCACGCCGACATGCACCTGGCACCACCAAACGAGCTCAAATCTCTCTCCTCACCTTGGCCTTTCTCTACGTGGGGAATGGATCTCCTCGGACCTTTCCCGGTCGGATCCTACCAAAACAAATACCTGGTGGTCGCTGTAGATTACTTCACAAAATGGATAGAAGCTGAAGCGCTCGCTAAAATCACATCCCAAAACGTACTCCGATTTTACAAGAGGAACATACTCGCTCGATTCGGAGTACCACAGGCGATAATAACCGACAATGGCACCCAGTTCACGGACAGAAAATTCCAGGAATTCGTGGCCAAACTCGGGACAAAGCAACACTTCACTTCGGTCGAGCACCCCCAAACTAACGGACAGGCTGAAGCCGCCAACCGGGTCATTCTCCGTGGATTGAAGAGAAGGCTGGGCGAAGCGAAAAAAGCTTGGGTCGAAGAGCTACACAGCGTCCTCTGGGCATACAGGACGACCCCACATTCAACCACGGGCGAAACACCATTCAGGCTAACCTATGGCACCGAAGCCGTGATCCCCGTGGAGATCCGAGAACCGTCTCCTCGGACTGAGTCACCTCTCGAGGAAGAACTCAACGACGAAGCTATGAGAGAAGAGCTCGACATGGTCGAGGAGATCCGAACAGGATCCTCCCTGCGAGAAGCGAAATTGAAACAACAAATAGCGTTAAGACATGACACCAAAGTTATCAAGCGCTCCTTCGAAGTCGGAGACTTAGTGCTCCGTAGGAACATGAAAGATTCACGCGAAGGCAAACTAGCCCCGAACTAGGAAGGCCCGTACCGAGTTTACGACAGAACCGAAAACGGTGCGTATTACCTCGAGAACCTACTCGGTGAAAAACTCGCTCGACCTTGGAACGCTGAAAAAATCAGACGCTACTACAGTTAGAAACAACCTAACGCTACTCGGCCGCTCGTAACGAACACGAGGAAAGCTGGGCAAGGACTCGCGCCATGGTACAAGCGCGTATGCTCCACGACAACTTCAGTCGGATAACCCTACCAGGAGGCAAAGCCGACTACGCGGCGGGCCTTACACACAGACCCTCCGCGGAAGTACCTGCACGGCAGAATCCCAGCTCGCGATGGGATCGTTCACGCCGCGAGCACCTGGCCCCGACCGCGGCCTCGAGCTCGCTTATAGCGCACACCTGCCCTGCGCACCCGGACCGTTCCCCACACGCCCGGGCCATAAACCTCGGTCGAGCACAAACATAATTCGAGCACAAACATAATTCGAGCATAAACATCAAAACATATCCAACGATAAAAATCAGATAAACACAAATAAATGTTGAAGCATAAAATACTGAATAGTATTAAAATCCGACTAACCCGGCCAGGAAATCCAAATATTACAAACATTATCCGGGCATTGCCCCATTAAAAACATTGGCACGCAGGCCACAAAACATTGGCACGCAGGCCACAAAACTGGCACACAGGCCACAACCAAAGTTAAACAGGTCAAACATCACCATCCTCATCCTCGGCACCGTTGTCCTCACCCGGGGACTCTTGCTCGTCTTCCCAGTCCTCGAACTCCGGGTTTGCGTCAATTCGCCCGTCCACGACCTTATGATAGGGACCAATGCCCTTCGTCACCAGGCGCGGATTGAGGACTTTCAGCTGATCCACTGCAGCTTTGAAACCGACCCCCAAGGTAGCAACACAGTCAACCTCCAACTCCCTCACCTTGCCCAAAAGCTGAGAACGCGTCACCAAGGCTTTCTCGTCTTCATCCTCCTCGGCAGCAGGGAGATGAGCCCTCTCCAACTCAGCAATTCGCTCGCGGAGCCTTTTTCCCTCGGCCTCCAACTCCGCGACCTTATTCTGCTCTTTGACGAGGTCCTCCACTATGCCGCTCTGGACCTCATACTTGTCCTTGTACTGTTCGAACTCGTGCTCTAACTCATCATATTTAGTCTGGAGAGCATCGTAGTCCTTCTGAGGACAGACATTTTGGGCATTGAGAGCCAAGGCCAAGGCGGCCACCCTCATCATCCCTTCGAGGTCCTCGGACAGGTCCTTGTCTCGAGCCACCCGGTCCCGCCTGACAATGTGCCTCACCTCCTCGCGCTCGAGGAGCACATTCTTCTTTGAGAAGATTCCCCTGTGCAGAGTACAAGAGGGCAACACTATATCTTCATCGGAGGGGTTGTCAATGATAAGAGGACGAAGCTCCGCGGTCCCTTCATTCTTTTGCTTCTTTCCGGCTGGAGAACCACGCGAGGTCGTCCCGACCGACGAAGGAGAGCCACTGTTAGGGGCACCCGCGGCAGCCGCCTTGACCTCCTCGACCCGCGATCGTTTCCCAGACGCTTTGGCGGCCCCCTTGTTCTTGGCCCGCATCTTCGTAACTTTGTCGTGCAAGTCGGCCATTTTTCCTGCAAAATAAAGAGTTAGAACCAAAAAGGTGTTGTTTGAACAAATAATAGTTATCTCACCTAACAAAATCATAGCGTCCCCGTAACTTCCGCACTCGAGGACAGCTTTGGTGTTGATGTGCCGAGGCTCCAGCATAGGGCCTCCATCTTCCTCGAATAGGGGATCCCCGTTGGGATATGTACATATTGCCGGTCTAAACCCGTCCACAAAAGAAGCGAGCCGCTGATACCCCCCTGTATCGCGCTCATTGAGATCCTCGTCCCGGAAAATGTAATAGTCGGTCCCACGCTCGAAATGGTCAGGTTGCCACTCTAACGGGAACCGAGCAGCTGGGCCCACTCTCCTCACCCCATCCTCAATATACTCGCGCTCCTCGAACAAATGATTCTCGGCATCAGGAGTGAGCGGCTTAATTATAAAATACCGACTCTTAAAATGCTTGACAGAGTCCTGGTAAATGGCGAACAGCTTCTTCGGCTGCTTAAACGACACCCAACTCCACTTGCCATCCGGATCACGCAACCTCTGCAAATGAAAAACTCTGAAGAAAAGGGGCAGAGTCGCTTCGACCTCCAAGTACCCGCATACGATCTCAAAGGCCCTTAAGAACGCTAAAGCGTTGGGATGAAGCTGAGACGGGCAGAGGCGCAACCAACTGAAGACGCTTCGTTGCAAATGAGTGAAGGGGAGACGGAGACCAGCCTCCTTAAAGACGAACTCATACATTGCGAAACGGGGGCCGGGAAATTGCGAGCAGATCCTCTGGTGAGATTTGGGCACGAAGGCGCCCCAAGAAGGCTCCTCGTATTGGTCAAGGTCCTCGATGACGTTAAAGGCTTCCTTGGGACGAATCGTGAAGCGCGATGCAATCATCCTCGGAGCAACGACCACCCATTCTTCAAGTGCCCTAGGGGAGGTCTCGACGACGGGAGCATTTTCTTGCGAGCCAACAGCTTCGTCCCCATCCGAAATGTCGAAGACGACATCATCCTTGTTCTCATCGGCCATTTACCTGAAAAGCAGAGGAAACTGTGAATTCGACTGGTCAAATCCACCCTTCCACCGCAAGTCAAGTGAAAGGGCGAGGAAAAGGGACGAGGAAAATTCCCCCAATCGTCGAATGGCCGACGAGCTAAAGCGCCCAACATAGTCGTCGCACGCGGCGGAGGTCGGCGAACTCGTCCCTCACCGAGACATGCAACCTCCGCTGCTCGTTGCCTTCATACTACTCCCTAGTAATTCTAAAAGCTGGACGTCTCATTCAAACGTTCTAGCTCCGTTCACTCAAAACTCACTCGGCAAACGCATAGGAGAAACGATCATCTTCTAAGTTTCCTCGACTAATTCATAAACCTTGCTCGTCACACTCATCAATCGCGCCCTCCGCACTCAAAACTAATACATAAAACTTAAATAAAAATATGAAGGAGACGAGGAACTTACTTGAAGAAAGCGAAGAAGATATGAACGAGACGAGGAGGAGAGCAGTGAGCGAATCTTGAAGGCTTGGAAAATGTTAAGTGTCAAATGAGTGACCTCCTCACTCCTTATATAGGGAAAGAAGGCCAAAGGGTGTCATGATGGCCTAGGCAACCTAGGAGACGCCATCATTGCCTACACCCCAAAGACGGCTCCCTCCATGAAAGGCTGCCACGCGTCCCAAGGGTCTTGGGAACTCCAAAAGACGCCGTTTAATTCCATCCCTAAAAACGGCGCAGTAATGATTACAGCCTGTACAGCTGACACCTGTCAATCACACTGACAAGTGACAACCAAAGACAACGGCCGACCAAAGTCCTCGAATAGCCCAGGATTCAGAATCGTTACCCGTGCTCGGCTAAACCTCCTCGTTAAAGTCACCACCCTCATAAGGCTAATGACTTGGGGGGCTCCTGTTCTGGACTGGGCCGAGCAGGCCCAACCCTTGTTATCAGCCGAGCAGGCCCAATTCCCTTGGGCCCAATTGCTGGGCAACCGATAAAGGCTGCCCTTCGCAAAGATTCTGGCCGAGCAGGCCCAAATCCTTGGGCCCACTCACTGGACAACCGTCAAGAGTTATCCACGCAAGAAGACCACGCGTCACGTCTCAGCGAAGGATTCGGTCAACCATCTCCGAACCCTACGCTATGTGCATCCAGAACGTGAGTCTCCTGCTGACTCAGCCCTAGCACGGGACGTTCTGGCAGTTCCCTAGCACGTGGGCCTCCAATTGGATCTGGCCCAATTAGGGAACCTTGGCCCAGCGCTGGGGGCTATAAATACCCTCTTTCACTAGAGGGTCAGGTATTCTATTCTTCACTCTAAACCTCATTCTCTGATAGCTACTGACTTAAGCATCGGAGAACCTTGCAGGTACCCCCCCCATCTTGCTCTTCAAGCCAGATATTGCGCCTTGACGATTCTCCTGATCAGGTACGATCAGTAAGAGATGAGGTTGAATTGTGAATCAGGAGAAATAGAGGGGGGAGAAGGAGTAAGTAAATATGTTAGTAAGTGAGGTAGACTTAGAGCATCTCCAATGGTGCAACTTACATTTGAGTTTTTTATGGGACCCACTAAGCCACATCATACTAAAAGAATTTATTTAATTTTAACTTTAATAAAAATCTGATATGGGTCCCACAACTTTACCTCATAACTTGATTTGATTGGGTACTATAATCTTTTAGTTGTTGCGTTGCAATGCAACTCTATTATGACATGGCAAATTTTTTAAATATTTAATTATTAAATTAATGGTACAGGTGGAGAACTCAATGGAAAAAATTACCATTGAAGATGGTCTTAGAATTTTAAGAAATATTAACTTAAGGAGATAAGGTTAAGCCTAAACTAGGTTTATGAGAAGTTTATCGATACGTAGGGGGAGAACTACTTCTCTAATGGGTATATGCATGAGGGGTAGAATGTTTTGAAAATCCACCAAAACCTATGAAAAATTTCTATTAATCTTGATGAACAAGACTCAATCAACTCGATCGAAATCCCTTGTTCTTCACTCTTCACTCGAGTGAATCACCAACATTGGTGCAAGATGATTATCGCTCCACAATGTTCTTCACTCGAGTGAAACACCAACATTAATGCAAGATGATTATCACTCCACAATGACAATCAAAGAAGGAAGAAAGAAAAGATGAAATGGGAAGATAGATAATTTAGAGTTTGAACAAAAGGAGAAGAATATTTTCTGCAGAATTTCACTCTGCTTCCAAATTGGAATTTTATTCACTTTGCAACTGTAAATTCTCAATTGTTACAATAATAGGGGTTATTCCCTCTATATATAGTTTTTAGGTTGTTTTTTCCCTAAGTCAAAACCCAAAATTCCAAAAGTCCAAAATACATATTTTGGTCTAAGTCAAAGTTTTGTGTCAAGTAACCAGCTTCGACACTTCGACATCTAATATAACTCAATACACATTAGACTATTTCGACACACCCTTGTTTCTATCAAACATGTTTCGACATAAATGATTACAATCTCAACACACCATCTAATTCATTGTGTCTAAGCTATCTACAATTTTTTACACCATTTTTTCTACTATGACTACCCTCTATGTCTATACCATGATGACCATTTCTTACACCATTTTTTTCTTCCTCTTTTTTTCCCTTCATTTCAATATTTTATCAGTCATATTTTCTTCTCATTTAATTTCAGTTGGTTCAAAAAGCAGAGTAATAAAAGTGACAAGAAAATTGAATACAAGGGAGTACAGTTTTTTAAAGGAAAGGGACAACATAGGAGAAAAGAAAAATTGTCAAGCAGACAAGTAACAAATCAAATCAGACAACTCTTGTAATTTTTACAAAACCTGAAAGCTCTAAGGATAAATAAATGAATGTCATGCCTTACACATGTACAAGCAACGGGCATTATTGCTCCATTATCTCTGTAAATACAACAAATTACAAACTATTACAAGCATAAAACCCAGCCAAAAAATATGAATTTTTTCTTTTTTGTGTAAAAACTCTCCTCAAACTAAAAAAATTGTGAAGAAACAAACAAAAAATACAAGGAAAAAAAAACCCTTTTTGACGTGCTTAACAAGAAACATCATGTTCATTTTCTAGAACCAGTTTTACGTTTCATGTCAACCGGAGCTGGTTGCCTTGTTGGTGTTCGATGTGAGACACTACTTGTTTGTTTCCGCGAAGGTGAAGGAGCTGTAGAAGAATGAATACTTTTCTTGCTGCAAAAATATCATGTATATATTATAACATGTTCAATATTGAAGGTGCATGAAAACTAAAATCATAGTAACATATATATGTATTACCTCAATTCAGGACTTTTTGCTGACTTTGAGACTAATCTTCTACCCTTTGATTCATTTCCATTGGCTATGTTTGTAACTTTGGAATGATTAAATTGCCAAAGTAAATCATGTTCTGAGGAATCGCTGGTTGCAGCATCAACATCATCGGTGTCATCTGAGCCAGCAATGTTAAACTGGTTGCCTCTCATGAACATATTATAAGATCGTTCCGAGTATACTTTGGAAGAGTCTGGAAGATATTTCTGATAAAATTCCTCGGATAAGTTACCATTATCTGCTTCCCAGCACCCTAGCATGTTGCCAGTTTTATTCACATCTAGCTTGTTTACCATGACCTTGTCTACCCACTCTCCTGTACCGGTTTCTTTATCGTCTTCCACACAGTTTTGAACAAGACTATTCACCGGGGGCCAGGACGGGGAATTTGTTAATATCTCGTCAAAATCAAAGCTCTGAGTTCTCTGTCTCAATGTGGTATTGCTCTGAAGCTGCAGGACCAGTTTAAAATTTCCATCAGATTTCATTAAAGAATAGCAATAGTTAACAAATTTTGCAAGATTTATTTCCATTAGATTTCATTAAGGTATCAGGGAAAGTTATATTTTTTATCTTTATCAGATAACAATGAACAAAAGAGTGCGCATACCGCTAAGTTGCCTACATCAACCATTGGTTGCCGGCATCCAAAGGGATCATCCACGATATCCGCACCTCGCTGAACTGCACGATAGGGTGATAGTTCGCTGGCTGTTGTTCTATGTTTTCCAGAGCTTCCGGACAAAGAATAATCTGAATTTCCTTCATTTCTAGCCAACGCTGCCTTAAGACTTGCAATCTGAAACATTATTAAATTTTTTAACTTAACAGTAGAATTAAGGCTTCCTAAGATTATTATGAAGAACTAAAGAGGTCAAAGTTTGAAAATAAACCTGTTCTTTGAGGTCTTTGACATCTGCCCCATCCTTGTTTACTCGAGCAGCGCCAAGTTCAACTGTAGCAACTCTTTCTGCAAATTTCAGTGTGCTAATTGTTTCTCCAATAGCATTGGCCTCTGGACTAATGTGAACAAACATTAATGTCTTGGCCTGTCCTCCTGAGATTAGCCCAAACAACATAATGAGAATTACAAATGCGATAGAATTGTATAACTGAGGTCGAAAATATAGTAGCAACTACCCAATTATGCATTTGCAAACCAAGTTCTTAAAAACTTACCAAGTGAATCTTGGAGTAACTGCGTGAGCTTGCTATTTCTATAAGGGACATGCTGGTTTTTTTGAGCAAGGGAAGCAACAACATCACCCAAAGCTGAAAGAGATTTGTTAATATGTTGTGCCTCTTTCAGTCTATCACCTGTCGCCTCTGATTTGTCGACCCTCTCACTTCCTGCCAAGTCAACCAGATGCATGCATCCCCGTAGGAGAGCTCCAGATGTCAAGTCTCTTCCTTGAACATGAACAGTCAAGCAACTGCCAAATGACAATTGAAGAAGCCAATATTCAAGATCTTTTAATAACAAAAATGTCTCAGAAGCAATTGGCGGATAATATGACAACAACTAGGATACACACCTATGAGATCGGCTACTACGGTCATTAAGTGCCGTTGCTCCAACAGCACGGTTCTTGTGGCCGAGGTTCATTAGTTCAATAACATCATTTGTTGATGATACTTGGACAAGGCTTGCATCTGGTACACTGAGCCCTTTTTGAGAGTTACTACGAATTTCTAATGTATAAATTGTTAAGGGCAAGCATCGCCGATAGAGGCTGCTTTGATCTTGAGAATAATTAATATTTTTAAAAAACAAAATCCAATGCAGAAGTTAGTGACGTGTTCTATAATAATTAAGTAACAAGTAAAAGGATATCTTTTGTTTGATCCATCGGTAATCAAAAGATCTCTGACTTGCTCATTATAAATTTCAATCATTTGAACAGAAACATCATAGCGAAAAGTGTCCTTTCTTTGATTCGCCATAAAAAACAGATCACTTAGAGCCCTGTAATTTACACCTTGGCTTTTTTCTGTGATCTCTTTTGGTCCCGTCTACATTTAAAATTAAAAAAGAAAAAAGTCATTAAATATTCAAGGTGACAACTTCAACTTGTATACACATAGTTTACATTTTGAAATAACTAACAAGAAAATGACACGAAAATATTCAAGTTTTTTCTTATGATGGTGTATCTTACCATGGTGAAAGTTTTTCCCGATCCTGTTTGGCCATAAGCAAATATGCAAACATTAAAACCATCAAGAACGGACCTAACGAGTGGCTGCATATCAGCGAAGACCTCCCCTGAGCACAAGAGAAAATTTTCAAAAACATACTAAAATATAGTAATCTTGTATTTAACTGAAACTGAAAAACATTAACGAACCTTGGGCTGCGGATGGTCCAAAAACTTTGTTGAAGTTGAAGGATCTGCGTGCTTTCCCATTCTTTGAGGGAACGTTAATCGTGATAACTCCATCTTCTATGTTCTCCACCGTACTCAAATGAATTGGTTGTCCAGATAAGAAAGGTCTTACTCGACAGTACACCCTAATACTTCCTAATTAAACAAAGTTACATGCCTTAATTTTATTTTGCCATAAAATCTTTACAAAAGCACGAATAACATAGAACCTTAAAGTACAGCTAGCTATTAATCTTATTACCCTTAAGATCCTGGACTTCATTGTATAATTTGCGATTTTCTTCAAGAACTCTATGATATCCAGAAGCAGCATGAGCTAAGCCATGAATGTGCATGCCTATAAAGAGAAATTGAAGCTAAAATATTGTAATGTGAACTTAAGATAAATCGATCACAAAATATTAGCAAAGTATTACCTAAATTGGAGAACTCCTCATGAAATTTCATTTGCATGAACTGCATACCAGCTTTGGTTGTTTGAACTGTATATTTCAATTCCTACAAAAAACACAAGGATGGAAATATTTTACTAATAAATTAGAAATCTTAAAGTTTAAAATGATCTTAATATCTTTGTTGCTCCGTACTTGAATATCTTTTTGCCGTTCATCAAAGAGCATTTGCTGCTTCAGAACTTTTTTTCGTGATTCCTCATCGGCAACATGGTTTTTATGTATGACCGCCTCTTTCTTTGTTTCCATAAGATTCTTGTTATCCACCTAATCATTCAAATACTGCAGCATAAGAATCAAGCATTTGAAATATTTAAGAAGATCTATAAACATGTTTAGTGTGAAGCAAATACTATTACCTTTTTCCGTGCCATGGTAAACTTCGCTACGGGTCCATCGCTTTGGGGTAACAAACCTCTTGAAGTTGTTTTCGTCTGTGTCATGTTAAATAACAAAGAACGCAACTTGTCATAAAATTCAACTTCAGCAAGAATTTCTCCTAAGAATTAAGTAAAATAAGGACATCACATACAGGCAACAAGTATCGTACCTGTTCATCCTGGCTTGCAATGCGATGCTCAAACTCCTCTACGACTTTAGTCAAAACAGATTCAACCAACTGTTCCATGCAGAAGAACAATATTACTTTAAGAAAGTAATCTCATAGGCGCTCTTATATTATGAGAATTGAGTGACAAGATTGAAATGCAGCAGCAAGAGAAATTCTGCATTCACGGTGCATTTTTCAGTGTTTCAAGCAAATGAAATTGCCACAGAAACTAGCTTTATTTATAACGATTGTTTTAGATATGTGTCCAATTTTTGGATGCACAACAATCTAGCAAATGCATAGCACTTATAACGCAAATTAAATTCTTTTGTGAGACACAAACGTGCATATCCCCATACCGTTGGAACTTCATCCGGCTTCTTATCGAATAGCATTGCGCGAACAAGCATACCTAAAGAATGAGAACTAGACTGCAAGCATAAAAAAATTACACTTAGTTATTCTGTTTGCTAACTAAGAACCATAGCACATATAAAACTTAAAAAAATAAAGCTTACCAACCATTTTATTAGACTCGACATCAGAGGTTAGAGAAGTCATAGATTTTTCATTTACTGAAGAGGTTCTTGACAAGGAATTGGTAAATGGCTCGGAGTTTTTCCTCACAAAAGATTTTGCAGTGCTTGCAGGTTTGATAGTTCCACCAAATTTCCACACACCATTAGCCCCAGTTTGTTTCCATTCACTATAGGATTTAAGGGCCAACACACTGTTCACAATCCTCGACGATTTTCCTCCCTAGGAACACAAATCAATTGCATACCAGAAGAACCAAAATAAAATGTTAATAAACTTTCATAATAAGCAATGCTTAATTCTCATATGCAGTATTATCGACAATTCAATTCACCATGATACATTTATTACTAAAAAACTTGTCCTTTACATACTTGTTCTAGATCAGAATTCTCAAAGGTAGGAATTCCAATTTCCTGAACAGCCACTAGAAAGTTCCTAACATTTTCAAAATACTGAAACGCCGATAACGGTGCTCCATCGGGTATTAGTGCAGAATCAACCGGACTCTCCACAACCTTAAAAGAAAAACACATAATTCACATCTTAGTAAACAACAAACAAAAACCAAAAACATAGTAAACAAATCATAACCAATCTCACCTTAGATACAGCACCAGGTTGAACCTTATTAAGAACATTACAAAGAATGATCCCACTCCTCAAACCAAGCCTAAACTCTTCCTCAGAAGGCTCTGCCGGTAAATCTTTAGCTGCAACAACTCCAACCATTTTCCTCAACCACCCCGCCGCTTCATATCTTCTTAATGCTGCATTTCAAACATCATTTTCTCAGCCTAAAAAAACTGATACAAAAATTCCATACATCCTTTTCAATTTCCCAGAAAAAAACAACCATAACGGGAAAATGAAAATTACCAGCTTCTTCTGACTTTCTAGATTCCAAATCAAGATCCTTGAGCCGAGTACCATGTTGTTGAAGAACATCCTCAACAACAGATGCCACAGAAAACGAAAATGCCGCCATAACAAACAATGTTCACCTCCAGTACAAATTTCAACTCATCAGCAATTCAGCATTGTCCTCTTACTTACTATGATCTTACTATATACTCAATGATGATGTTGATGTTGTTGTTATTATGAATGAATTTTCAAACATAGAGAGATATAGATTCTATTGTTCTTGGTTGTTATGTTACCTTTCCCTTTTTCTCTGTACACAACGCAACACAAATACTTGTTCCTTTTTCTTTTTCTTTTCTTTTCTTTCTCTCTGTATCTGCTTTATGCTATATAGTTATAGTTATAGTTATACTCTTCCTTCCCACTACTCTTTTTCTTGCTTCGGTTTTCTCCTTTCCACATGCTTCGGTTCCGAACCCCACCCACTATCTTCCAAACAAACTCTTTCATACTATAATTTTGGACAAAATTGTCATTTCGATTCTTTTCTTAATTTCACAATACCTAACTTTTGTAACGTTATTATCTTTCACTTTGTTTAAATTAATTAACAGCGCGTGCACTTCACCTCTAATTGAAATTTAAGTGCAACTAACTATTTTTATCTTTGGTTTATTTTGTTTTACTTGTAGATTTAACATTTTAATCTGTAAGGAATGATTGCCGCGTTTTTTTCTTTTTGATTAAACTTTAATTGGGATGCAAGTCGGAAGAAAAATAAACTATGGATAAATCTGATAAGGAAATTGAATAATTATTTGATATGATCTTGATTGATGTAGATCACAGTGATTATGTTTGATCAATTTTGGTAACTTTGATTTTTGCAAATTTTAATTACTTTGCACAACATGTCATGTATGGAACAAATTTAAATGTATTTATCTCATATATTATGATGAGACATATGAATTCAGTGTATTTGGATTTTCACGCAATCATCCGTTTGATCTTAATTAAAAGAATTAAAATGGTTTGATTTTAATTAAACTATCAAATATATATATATATATATATATATATATATATATATATATATATATATATATATATATATATATATATATATATATATATATAAATTAAGAGAGTTTGATATTAATCAAAATTATGATAAATATGACTATGCGATTATGAGTATGCTTGCCCTGCAAAAAATTATAAAAAACGAATCGAACATGGTGTAGGGTATTTGTTTAAAATTTTGGTCTATTTCAAAAAAAATAGGATGAAGCTGACCTACGAACACTGTATTTTTTTAGTTTAAAAATTATTAAAAAATTTGTTAATGTTTGTCGCCCAAAAAAAACAGAACGAAACAAACATATTAAAAAGTGCAGTCTAAAATGTATGGGTAAAATAAACATATGTCTAAGAGAAGGAACATGTTTCGTGATAAATTCACTTGTGTACGTTGTATAATATTGAGCACATAATTTTTCTTTTTCTTTTTTCAATAAAATATAGCTTTTCTTTAGGAGTTATGAAATGATTAGAGTCACTTAGCCCCATTGAGACGACCTCTTGTTTATTAGTGTATAGTAAAATATAATATGAGGGTTGCTAAGGAAAAAATATATATAATGGTGGCCTGGGAAAAGTTAAGTGCAACGTCCTTCCTAACTTAACTTAGAATAAAATCCCTCCTTCAGAATTCAAAATAAACATTTAAATATTCAAACACTTTTAAAAAAAAAAAAATCTTATTGAGAAGTTGGAAGTGGTTGAGTTTGTCTACTTCGTTAATGCTCAACCACAAAACATCACGTTTGCTCAATCAACTTTTTTGTAATTCAAAAACAAAAAAATTAGTTTAGTCATGGATTCAAAATTGTATAAGAATTTAGTGGGTCCTCTTATATCGCTGGAATTTCAAATTAATCATGGTTGTTTTGGAATTTTAAGAATAAGATTATGATGAGTTTGTAACACTTTGATACTCCTAATTTGTTTTATGATAAAGACTCTTATGAAATGACACGTCTTTATTAAACAAAACCAATTAACTATACTATTGTGTTATTAATGAGTAAGATATTGACTAGTTCAGATTCAGAAAATGTCACTTCAATTTGGATGCAAAGCATGTGGCATTTTTTCTCCTTAATTAAGGCACAGTGCAGATAAGAATATGGAATGCATCTATCATGGACAGAAGGGGGTTAATAAGTTTTGAATGGTGTGTTTGGTTGTGAGAAGAGATTGAAAAGAGAGAAAGAGATAAGAAAGAGGTGAGAAAGAGAGAAGTAGGAGAGAAATTAGATAGATTTAATATATTGATTGGTATAAGAGAGATAGAAGAGAAATAGGAAAGAAAGAAGTTAAATGATTTAATAAATTGACATAAAAGTCCCTAATATTTTTTTTATAAAAAAACTAATAAAAAAATTGTCAAAATTTTAATTGATAGTTTAGTTAATTTTTATTATTATCCGGTTTTTAAAAAATATTTATTTTTTTGATTATCTAATAATCGGTTTGCAACATTACTGTGAAAAGAATTTTTGTCAAATTTTATTTAACAGTTTATTGTTATAATCTTATTATATTATTATTATTATACAATTAACATGATTTGTATATAATACACAGTAGTCGTATAAATGAAAAACAAGGATACATAACAGTGGTACAAGTGCAAAACGAGGGTATAAACGGAAAGATTGACAAATAGCATCCATCTGTTCCATTTCTCCTCTAAACAGAAGAGATTGCAAAAAGATGTGGGCCCCATATATTTTAAATCTCTCTCTTCTATTTCTTTGTTCACCAAGCAAGAGAAATATAGCATTTCTCTTCAACTTCTCTCTTTGCTAATTCTCTCTTTACAATTTCTCTCAAACCAAGCATAGTGGAAGTGACGAAAGTGGGTTAGGAATATACTTCAGATAAATTGCCACATATATAGTTAAAAAGGTTGAAAGCATTTCCTAGAGAGTTGTCTTTTGAAAATTTTAGAAACTAGTTTGATTGAGTTTCACTCAAAACTTAAAAAAAAAAACGTAAGAAAATTTTCATTGATTATTACAAGGTCTATTTAGATATATTTGGGAAAGTTACGGTTTATTATAAGCAATTTTTAGTTTTTAAATACCGATATGATTTTGTTATGGACGTTTTATTTGATATATTTTGGGGGGCTGGAGAATCGGTAAAAAAATGACGCATGTGAATTTTTTGATTGGTCCATTTGAAGAGAAATCAATATTTAAGCCATCAAATATTCTGGTATACAAGTGTGTAGGAGGAAAAAATGTATGTGACTTGATGGGGGTTTCTCCACTAGTATAACTGAGAATTGAAAATTTTATTATGGGACAGGAAGCCTTCAAAGGGGTCAAAGATGAGAAATCGTATTCCGACAATCAACATACTTTCATGCTATTTATTTTTGACACCTTTGATTTTCTGTCACCAGAAGTAGTGGGTGTTTTACATCTAGTCTAAAAACTTATGCATAACAATATTGTATCTTCTAAAATAATTGGTGTAATTTTTAAGATGATTGATTTTGTCATAAAAAAAATAACGGCGTATCTTGTTGTAAGTATGCCTTTCATTTCTAATATGATATTTTAGTGGACGGAAAAATACATTTAAATATATTGAATTAGTATGATTTATGTAAATTTAGAAATTTATATTTTTATTTGTTGTAACAACTCTTGAGGAAATCTATTTGACTGAATTGGATAAATAAATTGTGTGTAGTTGTCTTTTATTTTCTTCTCTTTTTTGTAATTTTGTTCACTTTTTGACTAATTAACTTCTGTCCAAGGTCGTTTATTTTGATTGTCATCATCTTTTGTCTCACACATTATTATTATTTTGGTGTCTTTGACCTTTGATATTTTATTTTCACAACAAGTGGCGTTCGTCATGTAGTAAATGAGTTAAGTTAACAAGTGAACATTGTGGGTTTTAAATGAGATATATAGAAGTTTTTTGGAGACAGGGACTTTGGGTTTGTGGAAAGTAAAGATGCAAATAACTTTAAACTAACAAAAGTGTGTAGAAGAATTGAAAATTGAGTCATTGATGTCTATAGGCCTAAGACAAACAGAGAAGATCAATATAATGAATAAGATCAGGATTGTTATCATCTTGTGTGTCGAAGATAAAGTCCTATGAGAAATTGCCAGGAAGAATACCGCATATGAGACATAAATCAAGGTTGAATCATTGTATATGACCAAATCTTTGACTTATAAGTTGTGTCTGAAACAACAATTTTATTTATTTTAAATTATGAAGAACAAATACATTGTGGATCAATTAGTGACTTGGAAAATAGTAAGGTGAAGTTTGATGATCACCACAAGCTTGTGAGACTACCTAAGAAACAAATGGTGCTTGGATGTTATTAGGAGTCTCACATCAAATAATATATGACCTGAACATGTCTTTATATGTGGAGGAAAGCCTCACACTACAAGCTGGTTTTGTAAGGATGAGTTAGGCTCAACCACATTTTTAACATGGTATTAAGAGTCTGGTTTAAGATCTGATGGGCCACCTGCTATCAGATTTCTACTATCGGGTCACCCACCATTTATTTCCATGCTCTAGATGTTCAGTTTTGGACATGAGGGTGTGTGTTAAGAGTCTCACATCGAATAGTATATGGTCTAAACATGTATTTATATGATGGGGCAATCCTCACTCTACAAATCGATTTTGTAGTGACGAGAAGCTCAACCATATTCCTTAACAGATGCAAATCCCTAGATCAAGGTTATTGTAGTGTTTCCTTGAAAATCTCAAAAAAGTGTGCCCCTTAACACATTGTGCGCAGGAAACACATTGTGTTCATGCATTTTTGCATAAACGTATCGCATTTGAGGAAAACGCATGACATTTCTCATGAAACCTTTAAAAGGCAATTTTCGACTCATTTTTATACGAGAAATATACAAGTGTCATTGAAAACTTTTCTAAAAAAGAGAAATTCAAATAAACAAAATGATATACTCTTAGAATTCGTTATTCTAAGAATTGGAATACCTTTAAAGATATCTACGAAAGTTGAAAACACTTTTAAATACTTTAAGTTTGTATGATTCATATATCTAGTAAATGAGATTGAGAAAAAAAAAAAAAGAGATATTCTTTCCAAATTCTGAATGTTATTTCCTTATAACTTATAATTTATCATAACAACTCTTGAATATATAATATCGGTAACAAAATAGATCAAATTGAATAAACATATTATACGTGGATTTGTCTTCTATTTTCTTCTCCTTCTTGTAATTTTAAGATTACTTATTTCAGTTATGATTGTGCTTTAAGTCACACTTTTTTTAATATGTTTGACTTTGATATTTCAATTTCATAATATTTACTATGTCTTCTATAAATAAAAAATCTACGATGGTAACTTAAAAATGAATGGAGTATGGCATGGCATGGCACCACAAGAACATAGGGTAGACAAAATGTCTCTGTCGGTTAGTGAAGTGGTTGATGGAAAACAGATGATTCTGCTTCACAAATGGTAAATGTGTGGGGCTTCTATAGTTATAATGATCAAAATTTAAATTAATGAAATGCAACTAATTAATAAACCGTGGCCTTCTCATCCAAAATATATAGCAGATTTTGCTCCCTATTGTAGGACCTAACCTAACCTAGGGAGACAAAGTCCAACTGTGTGGAAGGATACCCCCTACCCAAGCAACCTTCTATAGAATATTTTGAATAAATTTGGTGTCTAATTGAAATCAATGTTCTGTATACATTATAAATATCTCTATGTATGAGGGATATAAAATCACCCCCTAATTATGGGATAAGCAAATTACATGAATCTCATCCAATTGTTGATATACAAATAAAAGTGTTGATATATAGATATAGATGCATGCATGTGTGGTGTTTTTCTATCAAGTTTGTACCCAAGAAAACTAAATAAATTGATCATTATCTAAAATAAATTAATTTTTCTTAGTATTGTTGAAGTCTCTTTTAAATTAAATATTGTCAGCACTTTTAGGTTGCATATAGTATTTAGAATTTTATATGTATTTAAACTCCCTCATCGCCTTAGTCTTAAGAGAAATTAATTTGATTAATTATTTAATTAATTATAAATTGATATAGTTAGTTATTATTCTTTAGAGAAATTAATAAATACAAAATATAAATAAATTATTTGATTAGTTTTTGGACCTGTTTGTTTCAGCTTTAAAAAAAAATACTTTTTTTTTTGTATTTTTAAAAATAGATTTTTCAAAACCGTTTTTTAAAATATTACAAATTTTTTTATATTCGTTTTTTCTAAAATGAAACACTAATTTTGACATCATATCACATAAACATACATTATGAAGACCAAAACTCAGTCAAAATAAAAAGTTGTATTTCAAAAATAATTTTTATGAAAATCTATTTGAAATAGCTTCAAAATTAAGTGATATTTTAAAATTTTGATATCCAATTATTTTTCCCATAAATAGATGAAATACCTAAAATCACATTTTAAGAGTAACTATTCAAACAAAGTTTCCATTTGAAACTTTTATAAAAAATTTCTTTGTAAAATTTTTTTCACAAAATTATGTAACACTGTAAAAATTATTTTTGAAAAAAGCCAAAACAAACGGGGCCATATTTAAATAAATTGTGATGTTTTGTATTATTCAGCAAAAGTTCAGTAAGAGATTTGTATTCAGTGATGTTTCATTACATTAAAAGATTAGATAGCAAATGAGGATAATTTACTTTTTATATTTAATTCTTTCTTTGCTATTGTCTTTCTAATTCTAAGGAATATACTGCTCATTAATGTTTATTTATATTATAACTGTGTATTTAAATAATTATTTAAAGATCAGTCACATTGAAAAAAATTTATTATAAAAATATGATTTTATAAATACCAAAAAAAAAAGGAATATATGATTTTAAAATTTGCAAGTAAATATATTTAACTATTTTAATTCTTAATCAAACTTACGAGTAAATTTAGAGAATATCTCAATGCATCTCTTGACACTCTTAGACACCTGAAAAAATTCTAATTATATTCCCTGATTGTGTACACATTTGGAAGTACTTTTTTTTAAAACAAAATTTAGTTTTTTCCGTAGGTACATCTACGGAAGCATTAAAAATATAGTAAACATTGGGAAAATTCAAATTAATTCAGTTCAGTGAATCTTCTTTAGATGTACCTACGGAACCTTCTGTTGTATTTTCAAATCAACTACATTTCACTTATAAATTCTAATATTTTAAACAAAAATGGAACATCAAATATAATTCACAAAAGTAGTGCAATTTAAAGACAATGGAATATAGTACACCACAAGAATACATCGTATAAATAATCCAAATAGTATCAAATACATAACCAAAATAAAATACATAAATGTAATTAAAATACAAACATCAATAAAATCACAAGTATCACTACTGTGTGTGCCAGAAAACATCCTCCTCTTCTCCTCTGCCTTTGGCCCCGCCTCTGCGTCTACCATGTCGTCTGCTAGCTACTCTGCCTCTACCGCCAAGTGCCCCACATCTCCTGGCACGATGTCGAAGGTACAAAAATGTACCATCTGCCACCTGTATGATCCCATCCAATATACGCCTGTGATCATACCCTTCAGGGAAGAAAGCATCGGCAATGCTTGACTGCGTCATCTCAACTATCTCACGACAGCAAGGAAGAACATCATCAATGTGGTCCAACTGAGACTGATGAGTCTGCAAGATCTCCTCATGGGCTGGTCTGGGTGGTGATCTCGCTGTAGTGGGGATCATGAATGGGTGGGACACCGTAAAGTACCAAGTAATGTACCCGTCGACGCAACTCAGTCTCTCTCTGATCTGGTTGCCCGAGCCTCTTTAGGAACCTTGTGATGCTCAAAGTCTGCAAAGACCTCATCTATTTGCCGACAGGTCATCAGCATAGGAGCTGAGACAGAAGGGTGACGAGGTATCGTCTGACAGTAGCCGAACTGCCGCATGACACGCTTCGGAAGATAAAAACCAATGATGGTTGAATTGGCAGCCAATCATCCAAAATATAGGACAACGTCATCCCACGCAACCGTCTCACAGTGAGCAGCATAACAATTGTATCAGATGTATTTTATAGCCATGCGGTCAAGACAATGCTTGTAAGGATCCGACACCTAGCCAATGATCACGGGGAAGGCACTAGCACGAGGCAGGTCCTCAGTGTAGCCAGGTACCTCTCCCTAGTCAATGATCATGGGGAAGTTCTGTAATATCCAACCCTAAAAAAAACACGGGAATCAAACATTATCACAAATATATAATGAACAATTTTGTGAAAAAGTAGAATGATATAAGATTGGTACCACTAAGAGGGAACAACTGCCAGCCACAGTTCTTGCCTTCCACAAATATCCCTCTCTGAGTTTATGGTAGTTGTACGCCAGTGTAACCTCTCCCCAATTGTACTCATTGATATATGCGATATCCGATAAGTACCTCATGTAAATGACATGCGTGTACAAGAAGCTCGTGTCCACAAACAATTGAGTGCCTAACAAAAATAGGAAGTAACATCTCAACACCAACTGTCTATATGTCTCCACCTCTATTGGGTGACTACCAGTCTACTGTGCCGCGAGGAGCTCATCCTCGTACTTCCGCATCAAGAAGGAAAACTTCATATGTGCGCCGCGGGTCCTCTCCACCTCCTCAAGCACGTCCTCACGATCATCCCCGAGCACCTTAATTAGAGCCTCCCTCGCTTCCTCCTTCATCAGCCTACTGTGACCAAGAAGAGTACCCCTGATAGGTATATGCATGAGACATGTGATGTCGTTAAGAGTGATGGTAGCCTCATCATGAGGCAGATGGAATGACGATGTCTCTGGGTTCCACCTCTCTGCAAATGCCATCAGCATCCTATTATGTATGATGGAGTACCCAATCGGACAGAGGTCCTTCAGCCCAGAAGTTGTGAGGACATCTTCGAACTACGACTCCTCAGGCTGCTGCAGAGCGGTAATCTTTTGGCCGTGACTGTAGAACTTATGGGGATGCTTATCCTGAAATTTTCCAAAGAAAACATTGTTAATAATTAGCAAAGTTAGAAATAATTAATTTTCACTGAGGACAAAAAGTAGTAAGTAATAAGTCTAAGAAATTTTACCTCTCCGTCTCAGACATGTCTGGCTGTATGATCTACATACCCTATCCACAGGGATAAATCTAAAGGACCCCTGGGTAGGCCACAAGCACCTCATCCGCATCATCTTCCTCGTGCAACGGGCCAATACCATCAAGAGATGGCACGGGAGATCCAACATCGGCCGGAGGTGGCATGGGAGATCCAGCATCGGCCAGAGGTGGCACAGGAGTATAAGAAGGGTCCCGACGACGTCTGCGGGTGGAGGGCATTTGTGAGGATCCTTCACCATCATCCTGAGGCCTTTGGGTTGAAGTAGTAGATGTGGAAGACCCCTATGTTGGAACGGATGTACCAGGTTGGTACCTCAACTGGAACAGACGTATCAGGCACATCTGTTAAAACGACAAATCCATCTGTCACCTGTGACACTACCTGCATCAGTGCACGTCGCACGGATGCATGTTATGCAACCCTCCCGCGTATAAGTCTGTCTAACTGATCGACCATAATGTATGCATTGTATTACAAATAAAACCGAGTTAGGTACAATTTAGTTATAAAAAAAAACAAATTTACCTATGTGGGTGCAAATACGAAAATCTTCCGTAGATGTAGTTATAGAAGCACCAATCATTTCAAAAAATTGGGATTGCTCCGTAGGTGTGTCTACGAAACAACCTAATATTTCATTTGTTCCATAGATGCACCTACAGAATGTTCTAAAACTTCAAGGACACAACAATGACGTCTGTCACTGTTCCAACCACTATAAAACTCCATTTTGGTGGTTTGATTGTCCGTTTTACACATAAAAAATACCTACATTGTCTCTAAACTATGTTTCAAAAACTAACTAATGATTTCTACACCTAAAAGTGTATTCAAACCCTATTACGGGAAATACTCTAAAATAACTCAAAATCTCAAAATTTTACTGATTAAATTGAGTTTTGAAGTTTGTCGGAATGTGTTGATCGTTCATGCACACGTTTATCGTCAAACTCGAGAAAAAAAACAACTTTGGTGGATTTTGATTTTTGAGGTTGAGAGAGTTTGAGAGTGTGAAGAAGAAGAAAAGTGAAGAACGAGGGAGGAGAAAAGTCTGACGCGAATATAAGATCAAATGCTTTCGTAGATGCATTGTTGTAAGTCTTCCGTAAACACATCTACAGAATAAATAAAATTTAAAATAAAATAAAAATACTTTCAACGGTATATCTATGAAAGCAAGTGACATTTTTGACAACACATATGGTGCAGTAGAGCCCCAAGAGATGAAATTTAAGTTTATTTAAATTATAAGTAATAATAATTGTTGAAATAAAAAAATTGTGGAAAGGTTATAATAGTGAAAACACCCTGCCGTAACGTTCAAAATATTCAAAAGAGTGGTTCGGAACCAGAGCGAGGAGGTTCGGAAGCATTGTTGAGGTACCGAAGAGCATCTAAAACGGGACCCACTTCACGATGTAATGGGAGCCCACACAGTCGATCATCGTTTCCTACGTGGCACTTTGAATTATCATAACCGTCTGCTACTGGCAAACGTGCCGACCAGTACTCAATCCACTATTTCTTTCATACAAACACCACTCCATCCTCAAGCGCGTGTCAACTGCTATCTACTGAAACTAGATAAATTTTAAAGAGATTTGATTATGAGCTTTAAATTTTAAGAATTGGATTATTTTTTTATTTATAATTTAGAAGTTAGAACGAGGAAATACAAAACAAACAAATTTTTGTTGGCTAGAAAATTAAATTATTTTAATTATTATAATAATGTATGTGCAATAATATTAGTTGATATTTGTCATTTGACTTCTCGAATTTAAATTAGCCTTATTGACATAGACGGATTTTGGGGAGAACAGCTATCCTTTATGTAATATTTAATATATCATATGGGTGTTTGTTTGGGAGATAAAAAATTTGTTCTCGAAAATCTAAGATGAAAATATAAATATTTATTTTTGTTACCTTTATGTAATATTTAATATATCATATAGGTGTTTGTTTGGGAGATTAAAAATTTATTCTCGAAAATCTAAGATGAAAATATAAATATTTATTTTTGTTATAAATAAATGAGTTTAATAGTAGTGTATTGTCATCGTAAATTTTATACGGTCATTTAATTAAAATATTTTAAAGTATTAAATCATAAAAGTATTTTAAAATTTACAATTTAATTTGACGGGATACACAATTGTGATTGGTTAACAGTATAAATATAATTTACACTGTCGGTGCACCATCTATTTTCTCTAAAAAAAATACATAATTATTTTTATAAAAAAATTATTACCGGAAACATTTTACTCCCACAAAGTCAGGAACTTTATTCTCCCTCGTGAGCATGGGAATTTTTCTTTTCAGGTGAGTTTTTTTTTGTTTGTCAATTTTTATGTAACTACCATATATACCCACTAAGCATGTATGTTCATTTAATATTGAATACTTTTCTTTTGTATGATATAATTGTTCTATTTAAAAATACAATTTAATATTTAATCTTTTAACTGTCATTTAATAAATATTTTTAATTTATTATTTTCTCACTTAACATTAATGTTAATTTAAATACATTTATAATTAATTAGAATAATTTTAATAAAGTCAATATTCTTTTTTTATTTATTTATTAATATTTCTTAATTTATGTGAAATGTTAAATTACGACAAATAATATGAGACAGAGAAAGTACTAATTAACTGCCTCTTATATTTGATGATTAAAATAATGATAAAATTCATTCTTTTATATTATTAACATAAAATAAAAGTATTAATAATTAATAAAAATGAAAAATTCCTAGAAACTTAAAATACAAACCAAGCACATTTCTCACACACAAATGTCTAGGAATAAAGTTCCTATCATTATATGTCTAGAAATAATTTTCCAAAAAAAGGATTTGGAATCCGGAAAACAAATACTCTCATAGGTATGTGATTTAACGGTGAAGATTTGACTCTTGAGAATATGTTTCTCTCAACATGTCAGCTGTAAATTGCTTATAACTTTTTTTTTTAATATATCATATAAAATATATTATAAAAGTATTGTATCTTATTATAAAATTTAATATCATAATTTATATTTGTATAAAATTTAATATTATAATTTATATTTTTATAAAATTTAAAAATTAAAATCTTTATAACAACGTCCATAGCGTTATATTTGTAAAAGTCCTAAATTAGGGTGCATTCGTTCCGGAATCGTGTCGCCCAGGTGATAATTTAAAGAGCCGCCCAAAGGCATCTCTAAGGCATCTCTAACGTGTGAGTAAAAAAAGGAAGTCTCCAGCAACTTCTGAGAGACAGGTGATCAATAACTTCCTCTGATAAGAAGAGAGTGGTTGACACCACCAAGGGGACTCAAACCCTATGCCCTAGAGGCCTTTATAAATATATTTTCCCTTAAGTGAGAAAGAACAAATCTCAAGCAATAGGGGGAGAGGTCATTATTTACACCCTAAAGGAGCATAATAATTACTAAGGTCACATCACACACGATTTACGGTAATCATATGCTTGCTCTCTGTAACATCCCGATATTTTAAACGCAATACAATTGTCATTTTACTAAATTTTATTTCTTAATGAGTAATTTATTTTATGTGTATAGTTATATTTTGATTATTATTATTATTATTATTATTATTATTATTATTATTATTATTATTATTATTATTATTATTATTATCAACCTTAGTTATTTGTTTCAATCCTTCTAATATAGTTATTTTGACAACTTGATAATATTAAAATCATTATTTTTATACATTCTTTCTTTAGTTAATTTTATAAATATATTAATTATATTTATAATTAATATTGTTATATTTATTATCCTATTATTTTTTTTATAATTGAATATTTTTAATGTAATACTTTAAATAATAATAAGAATGGTGAAGTGGAGTTTTAAATAGAAAAAGAAAACGAAAATAATTAAAACGAATGAAAAAATGAAGTAGAGATGATACGTGGAGGTTCAATGCTTTTAATTGCTTATTAGTAGTAGTTTCTAGATTAATATCTTTAATAATAATAAATAATAATAATAATATGAAATTAGATTAGGTCAAATTCTCTCTCCTTCCACTTTGAAGTTGAACAATTCTTTCCACTAACTCAATACTCTTCTCCTAATTTTTAGTGTTACACGATCTTTCACTTTTTTTCAACTTCCATCTCAAAAACCTCCGTAGAGTCCACACATAAACCAACCTCCAGGAGGTCCACCCACAAATCTTTTACCGAACAAAAAGGAAACATATATTTGACGATAAAATATTTTTACCCTCGTTCTTCATCATCAACATTCTACTTATCTTGTTCGTGTGATTGCTGTGAGAATATAAATCAAAGTGTTTGTCAATGAAAGTATTAAGGTAAGGGTTTTTTCCATACAAATTTAAATTAAACTTGAGTTAAGAATTAGATAGATGCAATATACTATTTTCAATGTTTTAGAGATTTAAGATTGAACATTTTAATTGAAACATAGTTACAGATCCTTGTTTCGTTTGATTAATTTTGTACTAGAAAATCCCTAATTAGTTTTGTGGTTGCCTTAGTGGCGGGTAAAGTTTCTGTGTGGTTGCCTTAGTGGCGGGTAATTATACTTTTATTTTCATCATGCATGACATGACATATGCATTTCTGTGTGGTGCCTTTGTGGCGGGTTATTTTCCCATCGATATGGGATGAATTCTGTGTGGTGCCTTAGTGGCGGGCTGAATATATCCGGATCATATAGTTTAAGAGCATGCATATTTTGCATCTAATTCTTTGTGGTTGTTGTTGTCGGTGCTGTTAATCTTGAGTTAATTACTTTGTATGCTTTCGGTTATGGTTATACTTCTATATTAATAACTTTGGTGAATTTTTCGTTTATTTATGTCTCTTAGACATGAGATGTGTATCCGTATTTTTCTGATTTGTAACTCTTGTTTAGTTTATTTTTGACGTGGGTAACTGACCCTTACAACAACATTTTAGGTACGAATGTGGAGTTCCAAAGTTATTGATGCTTGCTTGATGCGTGATTGCGGCGGGGAAGGATGGGTTTTCAAAATAAAAATATTGTAGTATTTTATAGTTTGATCATTTTATATTTCAAATTCTTTATTTATTTACTTTCCTTTGAAAGAACTAGAAATGCGGTGATTTTTCCGTTTATGAATTTGGATGGTCATAAAGTTTGATTAATTTCATAACCTTTTATTTGATTTAAAAAAGTATTTTAATCATTTCTAAGTCATATCTTGGATGAAAATCCGGGGCGTTACACTCTCAAGCATCACTGTTCATCTCCAGAGCCTCTCACTTCACGTGAGCGGTACTCCTAAACTACGTCTAAACATCACGTAGAGGGTATCTCTCTATCGTGGGCAAAACCTAACCACCATGTAGTGTTATAAACCTAATAAGGCCTCTGAGTCTCTATGCTCTTGTAGAGAAACATGCATGCTTGTACTTTTTGATGGGTACAGTGGCGTCCACCGTGGGTCTCCAGTAAAACTAACACGACCCACACCCTCTTTATCACCATCGCCCTTTCCATTGTTATCTTTCACTCCTATACTTAGGAACCTTCAACTATGGTTAATAGGAGAGCTCCATCCCTTACGTCGGAAGGTACAAACGGTAGCGGGAATGCTGACACCCTTGCGGAGATACGTGCCGCCATGAATGAATTACGCCGCCATAATCAGACATTGGAAGGCGACGTCTACAATATCATATAACACCAACAGGGTTTCAGACCCTTTTTCCCCAGAAAGGACGACACTTATCGTCTACATTTTTTCTACAATTTTTCACAATATTATATATATATATATATATATAAGCGGGTGTGATTTCGGGTTTCGGGTGCGGGTTTCACACTACCCAAACCCGCACCCGAAGCCAAACCCAGTCAACTCGGGTTTTTACCCGTTGACTCGGGTTCGGGTGCGGGTGGACCCTGTGGGTGCAGGTCTTCTTGCCATCCCTACATTTCACCGATGATTTTTCATCACAACAACAAGAAGGAAGGTTCTTTTAAGATTTGTAACCAGAACCGTCTTGGGAATTCACGCTTTGGATACTGGAGTTGTTCAAGAATGTGAATTCTTCAAGATCTTTGACAATTTGAAATTAACAACATCCTTATGCTACCTTCCAAGAAAAGTGTACCCATCCTTAGTCAAAATGTTATTTTCAAATTTCTACGTCACCGATGGAACAATTTATTCTCAAGTAAGAAAACATAAGATATACCTACCTTTGGAATACTTTTCTACATTTTGGACTTTTCTACATTTTCAATTACAAGACTGTTGCATTCTCGTTTATAATTAATCCAAAGTCTCTGGTACTTACCATATTTGTTGTTGGCTCTGTGTACCCTAACATTTGTTTGATTACTTATATAGTAAATCACATAATCTTTCCAAGGAAAAGCAACTTCAGTAACCTAACTAGGTTTGACATTGAAATTGTATGGATGATTGAAAATCAAATTAAAATAAATTGGGCAAGTGAAGTGATACAACACATGTTGGGAAGCAACATAGAAAAATATATGCCTACAATATGGTGACTTCGTCACAAAGATCTTAGAACTCACCTGCTTCAACCTTGAAGGAGAAGATTTTGAGGACGATGTAACAAAGATAGGATAAGCTACACTAGGAATGACAAGGTTCGGGATTATTAATGGAAAAATAATTCAAAAACCCTACAAAGGAACGAAAAGAGAAATGGAACAACAAAATCAAGAAGCACCCTTGAATATAGAAGATTTTGACTATGACATCCTTGAAATGCCCATTTTTGAAGACCTACTCGAGTAAATAATCAAGAGACTAAAAAGGGCATATGAGAAGATGAACTTCTTGGATTTTCACATTGCCCAAGACTTAAGACATCTATCTCCAAGGATTCTCATAATGATGATGAGGATAGTGAAGAGTAGTCCCACCTATGTGTGTTTAGTATTTAAATGTGTTTAAATTTCCATCTTTCATGCGTTGTTTCAATTCCTACAATCTCATTATTTCTGTAATTTGAATTCCAATGTTTTTGAATTAATAAAATAATTATTTTCCCTTCTTAGTAATATGTTTGACTATGTGAACAATGTGCTTGCATATTTACAATTTTGTCAAGTTTCTTTACCTGCCTTTTTTTATTATGATAAAGGGGGGAAGCATTCACTCAGGGGAAGTAAAGTATAATATCTACTCATATGAGGGGGAGTTTAACCATTATAAATTTTAACCACCTTTTATTTTATTTTATTACCTCCTTGAGAGATGCATTGTTGTCATCGAAAATAGAGAGAATGTGAAACTATGTGCTTGTTGGTATAATCAAGAAGTGATCAAAGCTCATAGACAAGCAATATCTATTTATCCCTGATGACATCAAGTTTTTGATGATGAAAACACATAAAGTAGTAATAACACTTGAAGTCGCCTTGATGATAACAAGGCATGAAGTCAAGCAACTAGCTCAAGCGGTCAAACATGCACAAAGAAGTTAGGATTTATGATCACCAGTGATATCTTTACAACTCTCTGATGATGGTGACTAACTTGAAGATATCTTAAGCCTTATCGGCAAAAATATTCAAGTGAAATGCTTATATGATTGGTATATCCAGCAAAAGGACTTGAAGCTTCAGAGTGTGAAAGCTCGCCTGATTGTATCTGTCTGAGTGATCAATGTATTATAAAGACACGAGGGTATTTTGTAATTAGTATGGATAAAACACAAACACATTTAAAATTATTTTTGTAGCCTCTCTTTTTCAAATGAAATCACCAAACATGTTTTTGGAGGCTACCGATTAATTTGGAAACTGTCAAATTGATTAAGAAAAGTTTTTGAACTATCTAGTCGATTAGAAAAAGATACCTACTTGATTAGATGAGGGAGAATCAGGTCCATAATCTATTATGACAATATATTAATGAATAATAATGATTCTATCAAAACCTTACAATTTTGACAACAATAATCAATTATTGCAAGTACTTCTCATTGATTAGGTCATTTATTTTGACCATAGATTGTTTTCTAAAATGAACCAATTCTTGGACTATAAATAGAGGGCTTCCATTTCATTTCAAACCATCTAGAAAACAAGAAACTTATCACTTTTCCTATTTATCTCAAATATCTCAAAATCATTTCTTTTTTCTCCCTCTCTCTCTCTCTCTCTCTCTCACACACACACACACACACACACACACACACATTTTTAGCCATAGTGCTTTGAGAGCGTTCTTGAGTTTAGTGATGAAATTATTCTGGGTGAGGGAATTATTGTAAATTTACCAAGAGTTATTTTTCTTTAGGTAGTAGTTGTTTTATTTTAGAGGTAAACCAATGTAAAATCTCTTTTATGGATTAGTATAAGTATCCATTTGGTTCGTGAGCTTCGTCGTTGTAGAAAACCTCTTATTTTTCGGTTCATGAAGAGAAGAATCTTTACAACAGTTCTTAAGCTTAGTCCTTTAAAAGCTCTATTGGTTCATGATTAGCTTGGTATAAAATCTCACCCAGTTTCTAAATTCATCTTGTGTAAAAGCTCAATAACTTCGAGATCAACCTGATAAAAATCTTGATTTGGTTCGTGGTCATCCAGTGTAAAACCTCGGTTCAGTTTGAAGGATAGCCAACTAAAAACTCCAGATTGGTTCGAGATCAGCTTGTGTAAAACCTTAGTTTGGCTTAAATACTAAGTGCTCGATACGCTGCTTGTTGATTGGAGTGAAGACCAACCGCTTCATTCCTCAATTTGCTATTTGGTTGGAAGTTAGCTTAAAACTTCATTTTCCTTGCATAAGGGGTTCATGGGCTTAAACTTTTAAAGCCTATCAAGCATTATTGGATACTGTTAAGTTCATTTCTTGAGTAGAGGAGTATGTCACTTTTTATAAGGACCTCTATAAATATCTAGTGTTATCTCTCTTTCCTTAACTCTTTTATTTATTGCTTAATTTCCGCTGCATATTCAGACCATTTTTTTAAATGTTTTTTAACTTTGTCTTAGAAGATAATTTTTTTAAACTATCATTTTTCAAACAAACACAATTAAACAAAGACTTCTTG
This sequence comes from Vicia villosa, assembly GCF_029867415.1. Taxonomy (NCBI): domain Eukaryota; kingdom Viridiplantae; phylum Streptophyta; class Magnoliopsida; order Fabales; family Fabaceae; genus Vicia; species Vicia villosa. The sequence continues at coordinate 816,829 of NW_026705246.1, read as the reverse complement.
ATAGACACCATCATTAGAGAGATTGCTTGACTGAAGATCATCAGGAAATTCAGTGAATGCTACTTTACATTAGGTATTGTCCCTAAGAGATTGAATTTGACATCTTGATCTCCCAGGCATTAAATCTTGATCATTAATTTAGATGAAGATTTCACCTCACAGTGTTGTCATAATCAAAACCCTTGAGGTCATCTGACTGTTGCAGACATTATACCTAAAAGCACATAGATCCACACCTCTAATTCTTCATCTCACTTCTTCAAGAAAAAATATGTTTCTAATATAAAAGGGACCTCTAATTCTTCATCACAATTTTTAAATAAAAATAATGAATATGGCATAAATTAGACTCCTAGAAATAAATTGTATTCCACTAACACAAGAGAACCCAAAAAAATTTGGGTGATAAAGGTCAAAAACTTAAGTTGTTACACATATGAGATTTACAACTCAAACTCAAAATGGTATCTTGAAATAGTTATTCAAAGCATATGACCGAAGATAAAAATATTTTCTCTTTTTTTCCTCCTAATAAAGGAGACTTTTTTTTATGGTCACGAGAAGGTAAAATTGTTGGTTCTTTTACAATTGGTAAGAGCCTTAATCTAGCATTTGAGTTGCTTTGATTGTTAAAATTTTAGAACATAATATACTTAGTATTAAGTAAATTGTGTGACATATATACAAGGTCATTAAAACTCGAAAAGAAATTTCTTCTTCTAGTAATTTTTTTAAAGTATACAAGATCATGACTATAGAAGAAATTTTACATTTTACCTTTGATGAAATTAACCCCTTTTGTGTAGTAGAGGTATAAGTTTTTGTCTGTGCAAGCATTCCAAAAAAATCCTTTTGAAAAGATAAAGACAAATATGATGAAGAACAAACCCAAAGATTTTGATGATGGCAAAGACAACAAAGTAAAATCATAAAAATAATCAAACAAATAAGAGAGTATCAAACAAATCAAAAATTGATGAGCTTCTGGTGGCTAGTCGACAATTATGAAAAGCTAAAGAACTTCACCAAGAAACGAAGTCAACTACTAAAAGCTCGTTTGTAATCATGACTTTGTCTCTTTATTTATTTTCTTATAGGATCAAATGTAAAATTAAGTGTATGCACTCAAAGTACTAAAGTCGTATCACACATACACACTCACACACACACATGTTCTCTCTCTCTCTCTCTCTCTCTCTCTCTCTCTCTCTCTCTCTCTCTCTCTCTCTCTCTCTCAAAACATATTCTAAAACTTCTTGGTTTGGACCAATTTTAAAATCAAAGCTTAATCAATTAAAAGAGCATGGACAATTGGCTATGAAACAAAAATTTATCCTTAAATAGATCATGATACTTGTCTAATTGATTATGGGGAAAAATCGTTTAATAATCAATTGAGGAATCCTTTTAATTGATTATGGTTCGGATCCAGCAAAATATTTCTTTTTTTCTAGGTCATAATCAATTATGATGCAGATCTGATCCAACTTATTTTCTTCGTTGGAATTTTTTTTTACTATAAAAGGAGATTTTGTGGTCATTTGAAAATGCACAAGAAATCTAGAATAATCTCTCTTCTACTCATTCACATGTTCTTCTAAATTTTCATATTCACTTCAATACTATTTTTTAGCGGTGAAAGAAAAAAAACTCAAGTAGAGTTATCTTGTGCAAACCATGACAGATATGTAACTGTAAACAAGACTCTTGAATATAATATTTTGATATAAATGTTGTAAGCTGAACCTTATATTAAAGCTTGGTATAAAAATATTCTGGGCTAATCATGTTGCAAAAAATTTGTGACAGGGGACATCTCAAGGGTTACTCCTTGGGGACCGGATGTATGTCTCATGGTTTTGGACCAAACCGGAATAAGACCTTGGGTAATCTTTTATGATCTATTTCCTATTTACTTTTATGTTTTTATTTTCTTGTACTTGTCTTCATCTATTTCCTATCTTCTAAAAATTAACCTTAAAACTATTTTTCTTTTTAAAGTTGTGCAAAACTTTTTATATCATAATTCACCCCTCTCTTACGTTTGAAGTCACTTGGTTAACAATGTGAAGTATAATTGTGATCACGTGAGTAAGGTGATACCTCTTTGACAACTCTTGAGCTCTTCATGGTTGCGAAATGGTATCGACAAGAGCATTTATCAGGATAACTCCTTAGTAGCCTCGTTGCAATTTATTAACTGTGTTGTAGTCTCAATAAGAATATTCTTTTGGTGCAAGAGTAGATCGAAAATGTTCAACAGAAGCTCATTCACTTTTGGTGCATAGAACTAGACTTGAAGTTGGTGAAGATGATGTAATAGTGGTAGAACCAAAGCGATAGGAGGAGAAGGAATATGAGGTTGCATTAGAGGAAACTGGTTTTGTGGGGAAGAAACTATATGTGTTTCTTGAACTGATGGTTGAGGAATCGTCGTTGAAGCTTAAGGATCTTGTTGTAAGGGGCGCTCTTCGACAACGACTGACAGGAGAAATAACTGGTGAAACATTGTCTAGAAGAATTTGAATAACTAATTAGAAATTGTTAGTGACACTTTCAGAGCAAACTTCCTTTGAACCGACCATTGAAGTAGTTACGATAATTGAGGTTGCTTGAAATAATAACTAAAAAACAGTTGTGACGGTGCAACTGTATTAATTTGAGAGAATCAAAAGGAATTTAAGGGAATTTAAAGTGGTTAACACTCTGATGCTCAAGTTAGTTTGAGATTGAGGCGGAACTTTGCAAAAAGGAGTCGAATCGTACTTGAGTGTGACTCACAGCCATTCTTATATAAGAGATACAATTATAATCATCTTCGGGTTACCCTGCATGGAGCGCAAATATCTGTTTGATGCAAATCAATGATTATGATGAAAAGAGAGTTGTGCTCTTGTGCGACACATATGGATGTAGGTCAACTCGTATGTTAGGGACTTGACGCACCTTGACTGAATTGAGCTTATGAATTTAACTAATCTTCATGAATCTTTGACCAACCTAAAACAACAATCAAATTCAAAGGTCGCAATCTACTTCTCAGTCTTCCATCGAAGTCTACTACATGTTTATAACATTAAATAACCTAAGAAAGCTTCGCAACTAAGGTTATTATTTATTAAACCTAGGTTATTATTGAAAGGTAAAGTTTTGTGTAATTGCTTTTTCTTTAGGATCAAATTCCACATGTTAAGTGAGCCCATTTGATGGCCATAACATATGATAAAAATAATATTCTTGTGAGGTTTACATCACTTTTATAATGTAGAAAATGTGCACATTGATGCTGTCAATTCTGAAGATGGCAAGCCACATCACAAAATGGAAGCACATGGTCACTCATTTTGTGAGCAATACTCATCAATCCCTCCCTGCAGCTTTATACCCAACCCACTCTTTCCAACAGAGAAATTGAAAAAGCCCTCTTCCACAAATTAACATGGATTTGTACCAATTAGCTAGTACAAAACGTGCAAATAGAGGGACACATGATAAGTACAAATAAAAACGAAATATCGTCGCTGAAATAACTAAAAAGCATGTTTATAAATGGATAATTATTCTATGTATTTTTCGTCAAAAAATAATTACTAATGCATTCGTAATCAATGTTTTAATTATTTTTAATTGAAATAAAAATAAGACTAGTTAAAAAAATTAGGGTGAAGAGAAAATTATTAATTAAAGTAATAATTAATAGTCATTTTACAACCGTCCCAAAAAAAATTGAGATTTATATCCTAAAGTAACATAACTAAATTTTTACTACGAGTTAACAAATCAAGGGTAAAATAAGACTATTTAATCTACATACCATATGATATAATAGTTCACATTGTATTTGAATTTTGAAGTTCAATTTTTATTCCATATATTGTATTATTCAAGTAACTTTCTCAACATATTATTCAAATTGATTTAATAGTTAAATATTTTATTCTTTTAAAAATTGTTATCTTGTGTTATTACGATAAGGCTTAAGAGAAGTTTTGATGAAGCGTAAGAAAAATAGGCAGAGACTAACAGCATTGAGTCTAAGGGTATGGAAAGACACCACATTCAACCATAAAAAGTCATTGTATCGATCTACATATGGAGTATAAGCGATGGTCTCAATCGAGATTAAAAAAATTAACTTACAGATAATACACACGCGATCACAAACTTTCAGAGAGAAAGAAATGTCCCAGGGTGTGTTTGGTTGTAGAGAGAAAGTGTGAAGAGAGAAATAAGTAAGATAGAGTATAAGAAGAGAGAAAGAGATAAGAAATAGAGTAGATTTAATGTGTTGTTTGGTATAAAAGAAAGAAGAGAGAAATAGAAGAGAAATAGAGTGTGTTATTTTTGAAAAGACACAAATATCCCTTGAATTAAAAGTATACTACAATATTATTGAAATGTAATTTATTCTTCACCGTATTTACATTAATTTCATAAACAAACAAATATTTAAACTCAGCTCTAAAAAATTAATTCATATATAAATTACTTTATTTAATTAACAATTTAATTAATTAATTAATATGAAACAAGTGGTATTATTTAAAACAAAACAAAACTGAAAAGAAAATTACAAAATGTATAATTAAAGGTTAAAATAGGAAAAAGTTAAAAATTGAGACACTCTTTCCTCTTTCTTCGCAACATTGAGTAGAAGATAAATGGTGTGGGTCCCACACCAATTTAATCACTCTTCTCTCTTTCTATGCAACACCAAGCAGGAGAAGTACCCAATTTCTTTCATTACTCTCTCGCCTGTCTTTCTCTCGCCCCTACTTCTTGCATTCCAAGCACACCCTAAAAGAATAGTTTGATTTTATAGACGAAAGTCACACCAATTCAGCATTTAGAGAAGCCGTCGGCAAATTGAAGATTCAGAAAAAAATAATAAACGCATCATTATGAAAGAATTAAAAAAAACAAAAATGACTTGGTATTTAGGAACAACCAACAAGAAGAAACACTAGAAAAACTCACATATGACTTGTGTATCGATATACTTACCAAGATCCACAAAAGGTCACACAATATTCACCAAGGGCAAATAGATGGCACCCATCGTCCAAAGTAGAGCTCATGGTCGCCCATTTATCAAAATATGTGCCCATTTGTCTGGTATACTCTCCCTTTGATCAAATCACTCGTCTTATGGACTTGGATAAAACTACATGTTGTCCACTCACAAAATATGGAAATTGATGTGTGCTAAAGCACTAACGGTATTGAAGCTCGGTAAAATAGGGAAATCCATGTTCTTATGAAGAATAGGGGAAATAAAGGCTCCACGCTCCTATGGGGATTAGAACATTCGTCCATGGATCCTAGGATTCAGGCATAATCAGTCTCTATAAATATCTCAACACTAAGTTGAGAATGGACATTCAATTCACCTATGATTCACAAATACACAATTTTCTACCATTCTGCGTGAGATTGCTCTAACACCATCATGAACCCTAAAACATTATGCATAATCCTCCAAATACAAAGTTATCCTTATTGTACATTTGTAGCAAGTACAACTTGGTATTGAGGAACAACCAACAAGAAGAAACACTAGAAAAAGTCACATTCAACTAGGAAGACTTTTAGTCAATAATGGCTAAAACATAAAACGGGGGCATACATCCTACAAACTCTACTCGTACAACCGAACAACTAGTTAAAGTAACACAATATGTGAAGAAGCTTAAGAGATACTGCAACTAGTTACAAAAATGAACTTAAAAAAGTAGTTGTAAGTGATTGGATATCAATAAAATATTTTTTCTTATGAAATGTATAATTAGTTTTCCATGTAAAGCTCCTTAAATCGAGAGCCAACGAGAAAATGTCACATTGACTAGCTAATAAAGCAGAAGATCATCGTTTTCTCAAAACGACTCACACATCCTCATGATATAATTGAATATGGAAAAAATTGAGACGCGATCCTAATATCATCTTGTTTGGGATTGTTAAATTGTACAATTAATTCCAGCATCGAAGATTATTGAGCAGTCAAATTTCTAGCATGGGATGAAAATTGTGAACTTAAAACAAATTTAGTATAAAATTTTAAGTTTAAGAAACATATAATGAATAACTACGGCTAAATTAACAAAAAAAAGGAGACATAAGTTAGCATAAACCAAGGGTGATAAATACAAAAAATCCATCAAGAGACAACAAAAATTCCCATAAAGGGACAACAAAGTACAATGGGAAAAATCCTAAGTTAAAGCGCAACAAAAGAAAATGCCAAAACACCTCTTAGTGCTCCTCGTTTTCCTCCTGGAAACCTAATGAGAAGATCCACTTTCCATCTAAAATCGTCTTCAACAAACTCATCCTCTTGGTATTCAACAAAACCTTAGAATTCAAAAACATGAATCGAGTCACACTATTCACAAACACATACATGGAGGTATTTATGAAATCGTTCTCCAATTAGTCGATCTTGGTAATCATATCTTGTCGACTCAAGCCCTAGTAAGCGTAACACCCTAATTCTCCTCAAATAATTATTTAATAAACATCAGAGTAATTTAAACACTTCACTCAATTATGATGTCACATTCATACAAACACAGCCTGCTCATAGTATAGTAATATGTAACACACACCACATATTATAATTATTAATAATAACTGTAAAGACTTCGACTTATTGCAGCAAAAAAATCAATAAGTATCCAAATAATTAATTGAAAATAAAATATAACAATGTAGTAATTATAAAAGTTGCAACAAAGAGACATTATCAATCTCCAACAAAACAAATATTACACGCAAGCGCTCAAATTCAGTATTACATATCAGAGCAGACACCGACACCGATGAAAGCAAATAAAGAAGAGCACTCTGTTCAACTATCACCCACACCTTCACTTCGGATTACCTACCTATTACCCACGTAGAGACAACATTCAAACTGAAGGGGTGAGATATCACAATAATCTATAGTGATGCATAACAATAAGTAAATACTAATTATTTCATGCATATTCACCCACTCCACGTATTCAACTTCCATACCATCGTTAACAAGCATTCACATCGATTATGTAAAATTACATTCATGTCGTAATCACAATTATGAAGCAACAACAATAAAGACAATTATGTAATGCATAGAGACTCAACACCAAAGAGTCTTTGGCAAAGACTCAATGCACATGGTACCATTTTTGGGAATACTCAGGTTCACCGCTCCAATCGTTACCATAGGCACATAGCACACCAAAACGCACTCACTCTATACAATGGGTTTGAGGCTCACCAATACGAACCACCACCCAAACACCAATGATGTATGACACATGGTAAACATGCAACAACAACAAATACATTTCCTTTCACCATCGGCAATCATATTCCGCCAATTCTGGCCACCAACATCACCCCACCCTTACCTTAGAATTCCTAGCAAAAGCTTCGGACCTCTAACAATGGAGATTCTTCCTCAAGCCCTAGCCTTGCTCTTCCATTTTTTCCCTTCTTTTTTCACGTACTGTCAGATTATGACCTCACTAACCGCTAATTCCCTTATTATATTTTCTTATTAATAAAATAATAAAATAAAAACTAAATACTTATTTAATCCTATTAGGCTATTACTATCAATATCATTTAATCTATTTCAATTCTAATTCAATAACTATAATACCAATATACTCTCTCACCCTTATATCTCTACACAATTACTTACACACCCCAACCTTTCAAATTCTAATTTCTACAGGTTATCACCCTACACCGAAGGGTCCTCAAATGCACCAAAACACCAAACATCATACCACTTAACAAAAATATATTATAAATAATTAATTAACTAAGTCAAGGAATTAGAACTCTACCCCACTTAGAACATTTTCGTCCTCGAAAATTTATCTGATGCGAACAACTCAGGATACAACTCTTGCATCCTGCTCTCCAACACCCAAGTCATATTTTCTCCGGCAGGGCCTCCCCACATCACCTTCATGAGAGAAATCTCCTTACCTCTCAACTATTTCACCTCATGATCACCACTCCTTATAGGTAAAGACTTAACTATAAGGTTATCCCTTATTTGAACATCGTCCATCGGAATCACGTGCGACGGATCTGACACATACTTCCGAAGTTGTGAAACAAGGAACACATCATGAAAATTCGACAAGTTTGGTGGAAACACCACTTTATAAGCAAAAACTTCTATCCTCTACGATATCTGATACAGACCAATAAATCGAGGAGTAAGCCTCCTCGACTTCAAGGCACATCCAACACCGGTCACTGGAGTGACGCTCAAGAATACATGGTCTCCCAATTGAAACTCAAGATCTTTCCTCCTCTTGTCATGGTAACTCTTATGCCTACTTTGCGAAGCTTTCTTATTTTCTTGAATCAGCTTCACCTTCTTAATAGTGTGTTGGATAATTTCAGGTCTAAGCATAACACTTTCACCAGATTCATACCAATACAAAGGTGTCCTACACCTCCGTCCATACAATGCTTTAGAAGGCGCAATTCCAATACTAGAATTGTAGCTGTTATTATAAGTAAATTCTATCAGTGGCAAATGACTATCCCAAGCACCTCCTTGCTCGAGAACAAAAGCTCTCAATAAATCCTCTAATGACTGAATAGTCCTCTCCGTCTGACCATCTGTCTGTGGATGATAAGCATAACTCAATCTCAGCTTGGAACCCAAGGCCTTTTGTAGACTCTCCCAAAATCTGGATGTAAACCTCAGATCTCTATCAGACACAATACACAATGGAACTCCATGCAAGTTCACAATCACACGGAGGTAAATCTTTTCCAGCTTCTGCAAAGGAAAATTGATATTAATCGGAATAACATGTGTCGACTTCGTTAGTCTATCAATAATCACCCCGATGGCATCATGCCTTCTCAGAGGATAAAAATGAATTTGACATAATATCAAATTCATCCTTCCACCAACATTCAAGTCAAAGGGTATAAAATCCATAAACATAGCTCAAATTCACTGTGCTAAAATAACCCGAGGCTAAAGCATTAACATTCTTCTCACATAACCAGCACAATAGAACTAAAACATAGCTTAAACCAAATCCCCTAAAAATAGTAATTAGGGGTTAACCATCAGTCTCCAACACTAGGGCCACCACGATGGTGGTTGAAACTACGACTTATTGTAGTATAAAAAAGACACAGAAAAATATGAAAATGCTAAGGAACATACTAGGTAGTCACTCAAATATGGTGAAAAGATCAATGTAGGTGATGCAAAGCTCCCTTGAACATGAACAAAACCCTAATCTCAAAACAACGAGCAAAATAATAACAAGGCAGAAAACTAGTATAATGAGTACTAACACTCAAAGGAAGAATAAGGAAAAGTATGAGAAATGTAAAAAAAAAGAACTTTCCAAAAAAAAAAAAATCACTTATATGCCAATAAATGCACTTACAAAAATGAAAAGGCGCCTTTTGATCCAACACTCCACAAGTCTTTTTCGAAACTACCAATTGCATACTTATGGGCATATAAAATTGGTTTCTCATATAAATGTTTGATTCCCTTTGATTCCAAGTTGCCATTTTCAAAATACATTTAAGTTCATAGAAACCCATCAAGGACAATGATCGTTCACATCACGTAAATCACCCTTACTCAAACCAAGAAATTCCCCAGTCAAACAAAACTACAACCAAAATGGTATTCCTCAAATCCAACTAAAAGAAAAGGTGAAAACATATTGGATACATAAAGGAAAATCGAACTACACTCAACAACATTGATGCACAAATAGGCCGTTCAAAATTAAAAGGCTCCCAATTCAACCTTCAACTAAAATAATTTTCAAATTTTTTAAACTTAAAAGATACCTCATCTCGGGCTCTAGGACAATCCTCCTAGGACTATCCAAAATTTAAATTACACCTCATCTCGGGCTCAAGGAAAATCCTTCTTGGACTATTCAAACTTAAAAAAACACATCATCCCGGGCTCTAGAAAAATCCTTTTTAAGTCACTTAAAGTTAAGAATCACTGCATCTCAAACTCAACATAAACCTTCTAAGGATTACCCAAATTCAGATGCTGACATAAGTCGGGCCTCTATGATTATTCAAGTTGAATGCCTTCTCAAACTAAAAAATTGAGTGTACCATCCACACATTATCTTTATTCATCAAAACTAACCATCTAGATCAGGACAAAGAAAACATTCTCTATTGACCAACCCCTTAACATCAACATCAAGTCCTTAATCTTCACTTTCTATATTGAAGATTCAGTGGTGGAGGGAAGGGTGGGGAGTATTTTGGATTGATCCCAGAATTGATCCATCGTGCAACGACCGTTAGTCAACTCGGATCCGGGGGTAGGGATAACAAAAGCGGCAACGAGAGAGAATCTCGAGAGACTTAAATTTTTATAATTCTCTTCATAAAATATTAAAAGTATTTATATAAAATTACACTTTCACCTTATGAAATTTGAAATCTTTTAATATTCATTGTATATATAGTGTTCAAATCCTTTTTTAATATAAAAGTGTTTAAATCAAGTCCTAGTAACTATTAACTAATATATATATATATATATATATATATATATATATATATATATATATATATATATATATATATATATATATATATATATATATATGACATTTGAATCATTAGATTTTAAAATAAATGGTGGAGATTAGTTGTTATTCATTTTTTTCCCTTCCACCAATTTACTAAATTTTACTTATAAAAGATAAATATAATAATGTCCGCGGCCCAACATTGTTTGACATTAGTGAAAAACGAAAGAGAACAAAAGTGTGAGCATTATTACTATCTTCTTTTCTTTTCTTTTCCTTTTTTTTCTTTAGTCTTTATGAAATGTATAGGTGTGTACCTTTTGAACATGATCCATAACATGACCTCTAAAATATAAGAAAATTGTCACCTACTCCATTCATCATGGCAGTGACTTTTTGGAGGATAACTTAAGATTGAGACCCCATTTTTGCTGTCTTCTTTAATCCATTCATCATTTACTTAATTATATTTCCATTAGCCTTCTTCTTCAAGATTATTATTACACCAGCTATAAGCATGAACAATATTTAAATAAAGATTTTAATTGTTTTATAAACAAAAGAGAATTGTCTAACCTTTACTCTTAAGAAGGAAAAAAAGAGTTTGTTACATGACCAAGTTAACGTGGTAGTAGGTGGCTTTTAATTCTTTATTTAGAGTCGGAAAAAAATATTTCTTAGTTAATTAATTACAAGTTCTCGAATGAAATGGTCCTCGGAGAAAGGAAAAAAAAAGTTGTTCTTTGTGTCTCTTTCTTCCCCACAAAAACCACTCTTTCTAAAGAGGTGGGTGGGGTAGCTAGCATTTCAAAAGGAATCATGAAAGCATAGCACTCTCAGTTGCTTTAATAGGTTTAAGCATTTTGGGTCGATAAAACTATGATGAAGATGAAAATGAAGGTACTTAAAAAATATCTTGCTAAAGAAGTATTTTCCATAAAAAAAGTTAAATATTTTTCAATTTCAAGTGAGACAATTTTCTACAAAAATTTACTAAAATTGTTGGAAGAAATAGTGTGTGAATTGAAAGAATCTAATTAAGTGTTTATAAGATGGACGAAAATGTTTTTTATTGTGAGTGGCGAAGCGCATGTTCGTCTTGTTTAAGTATGTTTTGAAAAATTGGATGACAAAGACATGATTGTGGGAATGAGTCTCAAATTTTGTCTCGTTCTGTAAAAAAACGAAAGTGGAGTGGGGCGGGTCCACAGACACTATATCTTTTAAACTTGTTATAGGGAATTTGTAGGAGGTGGCTAAAGCCCTTGACATCATTTGAGAGACATGTTTAAGATTAGGTCTCGAATTGAATATTGGTAAGACTGAGATTTATTGGCCTTCATTTGATGGTATTAAACTTCGTGAGAATTTGTTACCGTTGTTGGAGATGAAGTTACTTGGATGGGCTATTAGTCGAGATGACGACTTTATCAAAGACGTGTCCATGAAGAGAGCTTCCAGGACTATTGAGCTAATGCATTTTCTACCATAATTAAGGGATCATCAAAGTGGGCTTCTTCTACTTCGATCCTGCTGTATTGTCAAAAAAAAAAATTTACCCTAAAAACGTGCAACCTAATCATATGAAAGAAACAACTGTTTGGTTTGATAAAGATTTATGAACGGTGGTTGAAGACATTGTGGTTAGTGAAGGTCCTCTCTTCATGGACCTGCAAGATAGGGCGGCTTCTTAAGCTATTAGAGTTGGGTGGCCTCATACGCTTTTGTGGCTTCTAGGGCTCAATCTTAGGTGTTACATGATCCTATATTGAGAGACAGTAGGGTATATGGTATGGACTCGAATTTCAACAGCGTCTTGAATGGTCTTAAGGTTGTGATTCCATATTTTGACCTTAACAATTTTACTAGCAAGGACACCGTCACTCCTAAAACACAACATATTTTGGCAAGTGCAATTTTAAGTAAAATTGTTACGGATATGGTTTAAAGTTTGATATGACCACAAAACAGAAAATAGTTTTTGGTTGTTTCCAACATATGTCACCGGTGGAGTACCGTACTATCCTAAAATATCATATGATTCCTTTATTTTTTATTGACGAGGTTTGTATTTTGTGAATAATTTATGGTCTGCATTTTGATTTTATATGATATTTGATTGTATTTTATTATCAATGTATGGTTTAATTGAATTATATAAGGTTTATTAAAATAGATAAAATTTAGGCAAAATACTCCTTTTGTTCCCGTAAATTAACACCGGGGTTCATTTTAGTCCCTTAACTTCAAAAAGTTCCATACTGGTCCCTTAACTCTTCAAAATGTGTCATTTTAATTTTTTTTGTCATATTAGCGACGAAAAAACTAAAAAATTGGTCGCTAAATCAGTCGCTAATATGACAAAAATGACTAAAATGACACCTTTTGAAGAGTTAAGAACTAATATGAAACTTTTTGAAATTAATGGACCAAAATAAACCCCGAGGTTAACATATGGGACAAAAAAGATAAAAAAATTTATAATAAAAATATTGTCTATGAGAAAAATTTATTATCCAAGGGATTAATACAAAACTTAAATTTTGTATTATTCTCCCTTTATTCTCTTCTATAAACAAATTTTAATTTTAAAATTCATAAAATCAATGATTTATTTAAATTACTTATACATTAGATCATTATTTATTAAATAAATTAAAAAATAAAATTTACTTATAAAAGAGAATTTCCATACTATTTTTTCACACAATGAAGATGACACAATTATGAAGTTTTGGTGTGCATGAAGACGTCCCAAAATTAACTTCTCTATTATTTCAAGAACATTTTTAAAAGGACATTTTAAAATTATTTAGGGTGATGGGAAGAGCAACTCCTATTGTTTCTTTTATCACACATCAATACTGCCACTACCAAAACCCAGGGCCGTCTTTGAGGGCGTGCAAAGCGGGCTACCGCACAGGGCCTCAAAATTTCCAATGTTAAACTATAACTAAATAGGGCCTCATAAAATATTTGGTAGGTTAAATCATGAGTACATAAGGCCTCTATTAGATTTTTATGGTTAAACGGTGACGATTCTACACAGGGCCTCCAAAAACTTGAGACGGCCTTGCCAAAACCCAAGTCCCCGTTTCTTATAAAATAATACATTTTCTCATTATTCTTCTATCTGAACAAACTCATAATATAAATTAATATAGTTAACTGCGTTTATCTATAAGTTCATCAAGAAATAAGAAAGCAAACCCAAGGTAATTTTTCTTTTGTTTCTTTTGAATGTGATAGAACATGACAAGCGAATCCAATCCTGTGTCTTGTCCACAAACTTTGGATGCCACCCACTTTGTATTCACTAATGAGTTGTCAAGTTATGGGCCATCATGACCTTAATTCCATGACTTATCTGTCATTCTAATGGAAAGCAGGAGATTAAAACATGATTTCATGTAATTAAAAAAACACAAACCAATTTCATGTACTTTAAAATTTTAAAACATAAGGGTTCCAATTGTTCAAAAGGAGAAACAGAACTAACTGAAATAAAACATGTTTTTAATGTTTGGTAATTTAGCTAAATCTATCAGAAGTTTAAGTTAGGCATTATTCAAAGTGCATATGTTACAGTAAATGGACACACACACACTATGTACTATCCTACAAGAATTTTGAACTTTACTAATCCCATGTTAAGTTGCATTTTGTTCCTTGTTGGATAAAGAGAAAAGCAACTATCCAAAAAGCTTCGATACTCCATTTTGAGTTAGCAATGGTCCTCTTTCCATTTTCTTTATTGTACTTTTTTATATTTTTAACATTCAAAAGGAAAAAGCAATGATTGATGCTTTCATTCCCATCGTTTCTAATGTGAGATATTTTATCAAAATCATAGCAACACTATGTTTTTCTTTAAGGGAAGTTGCGTTCAACTTAAGTTTAACCAGGACCTACTAGTCCTCAAGTTATTGTAATTGCCACTAGCTTCTACACTTTTCTTGTGCATCATGAATCATGATAAGGAATCACATTCAATATTTCCATAAAGGCACACATTATATCCCACCACCCAGCAGTACAGCATCAATGGAACTCATTTGTAGCATAGGGTGCCCTTGTAAAGATCTGAAGGTCAAAGTTTGATATCCTAGTAGTCATAGAATCCAGGGATTATTAACAAAGCATTATTTATTAATTCTCAAAAGATCAATTTCACCGTCCACTAACGCAGAAACAGACCTTATTTATTAATTCGCAAGGATCAATTTTACCGTCTCCTAGCAGAGAGCTCAATTGAAATCAAATCAAAACTGTATACGATTTCATATGAACAAAATGCATGTGTCTGAACAATTTAATCGCATGCAGAGCCGTCTTTGAAGATGTAAAAGGTGGAGGGCTATTGCACATGGCCTAAAATTTGAAGTGGTTAAATTATGGCTAAATAGAGCTCATAAAATATTTATAACTGTTAAATTGTAGAAAAATAGGACCGTTGTTTGTTGTCACAGTTACACTGCGACTAACCAACAATGGACCTCCTAAAAACTAAAATAGGACCGTTGTTTGTTATCACTGTTATTGCAGGGAATCCGAAATACTATTATGCATGGCATCAGAGAAACAACACATGCTCTGAATTCTACCATTAATATAGTAATGATTGTAATTGACTGATGAATCAAAACTCCAACATTCGATATGTGCATGAGATGTGAAGCAGTGTGGTAGAGAATGTTCTGCAGGTTTTCATTATTCAGCAGCTCCATAATAAAATATGCACCAGTATGTTTTATCTTAACTTATCATCATTATCACTTCCCAAAATTTATAATAAGACCTCTGTTGGCCTACGAAGTCAATTAATTTGCACAAGTGCAATTTGAGGAGGGCAAAAATCTACCTTCTAACGTAGATAAACAATAAAAAATCACAAAGAATGATATCTTAATTTAATCATCAAAAGAATATTTGTCAACTAAGCTAACTTTTTTGAACAAGGCTCATCTTTACAAATTATGCGGCTCCGGGTCAGAAGGGGAAAGTGAACTTAGAAAACGGTGTATCATTTCAAAACTGGTGAATGTGATTACAGCAGCTGGGGTTGTCCTTAGGAGGTTGGTGGCACATCCACGGTAAAAACCAGGGAGTCCCTCTTGTTTAAATACCTTTCTAATGCAGTCGTTCACACCAGAGTACCGCTTCTCTGAGTGAGGTCCTTGTTCTTGCAATCTAGATCGAACAACCTGCAAACCAAAAACAAAATTATTTTATACTTTCTGAAGCTTGCCTCATCAAAGCATTAAAAGTCATAACAAGGATTTCATGAGTTGTTCTCAAACCAATAGTTGGTAAATGGATTTCTATGATGGCAATGAAAGGAAGGAAATGTGACAAAAGGCAAAATGTTGAGAGAAATATTTCAAGCAACAGCTGAGCCGGCATCATGTAATTTGATCAAAAGCCTTGTGGTTCCCTCAAGATTTTAATTCATGAAGATTTGAAATTCATAAACATTATAATTTATTAAATAAATTAAACAATTGTCTGGATAAACACTTGTGGATGAATTGGGTTTTTTGACATATTTCATGTTAGTGACATACATGTCAAATTAGTGATGTTGCAAAAATTGAACAAGGGTCAATTTAAGTCATTAAAATTTAGGGACTAAATGAGAGGACCTTGAAGTTTGTACTGGCACTGAAAGGGCCCATTGCCCAACGTTAAATTGTGCTAAATAGTGAATGCAGTTTTATTTTTTGTTTAACCATTGAAATGGATTTATAAATGGCAACGACATTCCATTCATACGGCACGGAAACTAGTTATGTATGATTATGCATGAATATATTCAACAAAACTAGATCAACCATTGAGCAAGATACCTCGTGAGGATATGTCATCGTAGATGCAAAAAATTTGGAAACTGATGAGGCAATTGCAACATCCCGTGCGCCGAGTTTATCCACTGTTGTGTTATCTGATACAAAATAATGATCAAATCAATCAAGTGCTGAAACTCTCGAGTCGCTGCAAAGAACTAGAACAGGCATTAAATTACCTCGATTTGCTAAATAATATTTTATTTTCTCATATGTTGGAAATTGGATGGCAACATGACTGATACCAGCCAGAGCAGGTACAAGGCCGCTGTTAAAGATGAAGAATATCTCAGATGTCCATAGTTATTAATAAATCATTAATAATAAAGCACTATACAATGGCCACAATGTTGTATAAATGATACGAACCTGTACATCCCACGAATGCCCTCCTCGTGAGCTATTTTCTTCAAAGCAGATAAGGTACTTCTATACGGCAGAACGCCAGATCTCATTCCCTGCGTCTGCAGTAACAAGGGAAACAGACTTCATGTCAGGAAAATATGCATGCACTGATGATAGGCAGGATAAAATAAGTCAGCAAGGTTTGATGCATATATATCGTCGTATTACTTATAAGAACAATATTATTATGCTTACAACAGCTACCCTTTCAATTCCCACATTTTCAAACACTGAAATTATGAGTATGACACATTCATTACCGTCTCATTTGATAGTAATATGGTTCTAGACTTCTAGTAATGGTACACAAGAACACCCAAGACTATTTTGATAGAAGTTACATTAGATGGACTTGTTACTTGTTAGGTTCACTAAGAAAGAAAAAGATGGGTCGAAGTAGAGAAGGGGGAAATGTGTTTATTCACTCTACAAAGGGCAAAAAGACTCCCTTCCAAGGGAAATGTTCCCTTTTGCACCTGAGTACAGTTTTACAGACACAATTAGTGTCTCCCTCTCCTATCTACTCCTGCTAATGACTAATTTATACTGATACCTATTCACTTATTAGCTGTTATGTTCCTCCTCAAGATTTGTTCTCTTCATCTAAGGGTGTGTGCAAGCTCAAACGATCCTTGTATGGTTTGAAAACGGCGCCCACGGAGCCTGGTATGAGTAATTCTTGTTGGGCGCCTATTGAAACTCATTCTGCTACGTTCAAGACTCCCTCTTTTTGTAATTCACATGCCATGCTCTGGGCACCTATTTAAATTCACTCTTCTTTTCCTCAAAGTCATCTTTCAGCGCAGTACTTTCAAACCTTCTACGTCCTTATTTGCCAAAAAATGAAGCAAGGTATTCCATGTCCACCATCTAATGCAAAAGCCTTAACAAAGATTTGTGAGTTAGTCAGTTGGGGATCACCTTCTAATTCCATCCTAACACTTCTACGATCTACCTAGTGAATGAATATCATACTAACTAGAGGTTTCCTAATTCCCAATATGGAACTTAGAGTATTTAATCAATCAACTTAAGATGATATTTACTCCACCAAGATCAAAAACAAAGAAATCTTCCTTGAATGCATGTCGCCATTCTCACATATTCTTCTCAAATATATCCCCAACATGAAGAAATATGCACCTGGAGCTAACCATAAGATTCAACCAGTTTCTCAATGCACCCTGCTAAAACACAGGGGATTTACCCTATGCACTAAACCCCTGGCATTGAAGTTACTAATGATGTGATCAATTGAGCATGTAGAAAACTCGAGCTCTTGCAGCTTTATCGAAATATTCTATTCTAACTTGGCATCCTCCTCTTTGGAAATTCCCTCAATGTACTATCCGTTACCTTACGCCCCTTGCTCATCTTCCCCCATAATCATGACTCTCAAGTTCTTTTTGAGGCATCGATTGCTGGGGAAAAAAGAGTCTTCAGAGCAAAAACAATGTCCCTCTCCCAAAGAAAATACCCATAGGATGCTCCTCTGGAACTGACCCTACTTGTACCACAAGGACCTCAAATGTTTGTACATACTCCTCCAGAGAATATATTTGCTTCAATGTAGTTAAGCATAAAAAACATTGCCTCCATTATGTCACCTAACCTTCCAATTAAAACATTGGTAAAAGAAACCAACGAATTGTCGTGCTTCAATGTTGATTAACACTAATTGCACTTTCTTCACTAGGTTAATTGCATACACCTCAAGAATATGTTTGCTTCAATGTAGTTAACCATTAAAAAATGTTGCCTCCATTATGTTATCTAACCTTCCAATTAAAACATTGGTAAAAGAAACCAGTGAATTGTCGGCGCTTTCAATGCCGATTAACACTAATTGCACTTTCTTCACTAGGTTAAATTCTGAATTCATGCACCTCAGAATTTCATTGTTGATTAATGATAATTGAACTTGCTTCATTTGGTTAATGACCTGCACATTAAAGAATTTATCCTTTCGAGCAATCCATCCAACGAGTTCCAAGAAAGCTTTGTTACTCATCTTGCAACACCTCTCACGAAGCTTTGGAACTTTAATTCTTTTTTTGGATAGAGGAAGTTGAATTACCTCCTATATATATTCTTCCTCCACGTCCTCATTATCATCATCATCCTAGCTATATCCTCGTTTATGTATGCACTTTACAATCAATTTATTTGTATCCATTGTATGCGCTCACCACATTATCCTTTACTTTTGCAAATCAGGTAGTCTGTAGTCATTATGAATTCCCTCAACATCGCCAATATTTAGGTTCAAAAACTAGAATGATAACAGAGTCTATCCTGGATCTGTTATTGAGCCACGAGTCTTATCCATGCATTTAACCCAGTAGCCAAGATGTGACGGGATTTAGTAGGGAAGCTCAATTCTCAATATGGTTATAGATATGGCCCTAATAAAGTCTAGGAAATCCTCACCTTACAATGTTTAGGCAATCCTAAACTGAGTCGGTTTTGTGAGGTCTTGTTGAGCCCTAAACCTAAAATAGTATCATAACCTATCATAGATCTCTTATTAGGCAACCTGTATTAACCACATATCATTGAGGCATTGAGGTTAGGCAGTTTTAATTTATGAAGTTAAGTCAGGTCTAAACCTAAGACCAACATTTGCATTCAAGCCTCCACTACAACAAAAGCCGGCTCTCCTTCAAGAAAAAGGTCATACCAATTAATATGTCCAAGAAAATGAAATAAAAAGATGGATCAAAGTAGAAAATAAAAAAATGCGTTTGTTCAATTCAGAAGGGGCCAAAAACATCCTCTTTCAAGGGAAATGTTCCCTTTTTACAACAGAGTATGGTTTTACTCATAAAATTATTATGTGAGCTCTCTCACCTAGACCAAACTATTCATACTCAACACCTACTCACTTATTAGTTGCAATTTTTCCCTCTAGCATATACTTTTAATAACTCCCTCTATTTGTCCAACATTTCATTAATAAACAACGAAATGCACATATTTTAATCATAGGAGTCACTCATGAATCATGGCAATTATACATATTTTAAGTCGATAGCATAAGAAAATCGCTGCTGATATAAGATTCAGTCTGAGCTGAATAAATACGCACTTGGAGTCTTGTCTTGACAACCCAAAATGGATTTGTAACCATTGTAGTTGCAGCTCCAGCACCCGAAGCAGCTACCACATTAGCTCCAACTGAAAGGCGGTGGTTTTCATCTGATACATAATTACATATTATAGCTGTTATAATTTGTACTTCCAAATGAACGAATAAACAGTGCCGTGAAAGCGTGCACACACAAACAGCCAGTTGACAAGCTTAAAAACAAAAGTAATCATCAATAAACTAACCATCAGTAAGTAGCTTCTTGAGCTGCTCGTACACTGTAAAATAGACCTGCAAATAAATAAATTGACAGATTAGTTAGTAGAATATAGCATTATTCAGCTATAACTAAATAGTGTATACAGACACAAAGCCGGTGACACATATGCAGAGGCCAACGAAACACATCACTATTAGCAAGTTTAATTGATTAGGCAGCAAGAAACCCCAAAGGGTATGGTATATGATTAAAGATCAAAATATTTAACTGGTTTGATCACTTGATGGTTGCCCATATCTCTACAAAATCATTCCTGTAAAAATAAAAAAATGCTCAATAGAATCATAACTAATTTGATTTATCAGGTGTACTATGTGGTCAATCAGTGTTACTTTGGTTACTGTTCTATATCTTGGTCCAGGTGCATTTTACGATTTGTTTCTTATAGCTAGGTGCTTATCCCTGTCTATATATGTGCTATATTTTGTGAGTTATCACTTATTTACTTAAATGGGTCACACATTTTATTAGTGGGTGGAAGAGTGATCAACTTATGCCATGTTTAAGTGATGAACACAACTATCAAATAATAAAGAACGCGCGGTTGTATAATCATTGCAGTTGCAGCAAGATTGCTCCTAATATTTTCTTGATTAGTGATGCAATTATACCGAGGGTACAATAATATCTAAGTAAATTTCTGTATCCTATCTAAAACTCTTATTTCTATTGTTTTCTAGTCTGTCCGTATCTCTCAATTAAAAGCATTCTCCATGATCCTAGTTGATTCTTAGATAAACCCAAGCCCACTTATCTCCCAGAATATAATTTGAAGGCACTTTCACAGCACAGAATCAACCACCAATGAACTCTTAAAAACCAACTCTATTTCCCGCTTTAGGTTCCACCAAAGCAAGTCACGTTCGTAATTTAATGGGGTTTTCCCCCCTCTTCTATTTGTTTTTCATTATCAATTTGATGCTAAAAACAACAATTATACATAATGCAAAAAAAAAAAAACAAAAAATCTCAAAAGAGGAAAAAGAATAGTTCATCAGGTAAGGCAATGACAAGAAGCACTTAAAACAAGAAGTAAACTCACAGCCCAGTTTGGAAGTAAGGCCATAACAGTTGGGGCTAGCCCCCGGTACATCCCTCGCAACCCCTCCTTATGATATATTTGCTCCAAACTACCAACTATAAGACTACCTTGAAACACAAAACACCCAATGTCAGTTACATCAATACATTATTCAGCTGTAGTTGTTAATTCATGCTAAAATATTAAAAAAGAATGTATTTTTTACAAGACAGCAATACCTCTAACTCTTCCATTAGTAGCAAGCTGAGGAGTCCCAACCTGAAACCTAGTTTTGATTACATCTAAAGGACATACAAACGTGGCAGCAATAACACCTGCATGAAAATATATTTTTAAAATAAAAATAAAAACTTTCATTACATAATCTCTGTAAAATTGAAAATAAAACAGAGGAGAACAATGTTTTACAGAAATTGACATACCAGCGGCAGCACCGGCACCGGCATTGCAAAGAACACCTCTATGATACAGATTAGGAGAATGAGAATCAGTAGACATTATTGAAGAATTGCACGAAAGAATCGTTAGGCTGAAAAGAATCAACGAATTTTATAGCGAAAACGAAAGAGTCCTCTTTTGAGAGGGCAATGAGGGAGAACCACGGTGGCATGGAGTCTCGTTCGAGACGAGACGAATTCGTGTGTGGTTGAAATTCTTCAAGAATTTCAGAGAAAAAAGACGCAATGCAATTCAATTCAATGCAATTAGGTTAGATTATATTAGATTAGGGTTCGTGGAGATTGAAGAAGGTTATGTTACATCGATTCTCTGTGAATCATACAATTAAGAAATGGTAATTGAATTGAAGAAGGAACGTGAGAAAGAAAAAGAATGGTTTATTTATGATTTGATTTGATTTAATTTGCGTTTAATTCTGCGATTGGAAGATGATTAATTTGGATTTGGATAAGTTATTTGCTGCTCGCCGCAAAGTACGTGTGGGTCCCGATATTCAGGGGATTTAGATTTATTTTAGTTTAGTTTATTTTTTAAATAAAAGTCTGTGACGTTTTTTAAAAGAAGATTAGAGCTATAAAAAAAATGGATCCTTTTTTCAGATTTTCTTAAGATCTAAAACAGTGATGGCTAAAACAGTCATCATCATAATACAGTTCCCTTTAATATATCTTGGAAAAAGTTATCCCTTTTTTAGATTTTCTCATTAGGTTTATATTCTCAAATCTTAA
Source organism: Vicia villosa (assembly GCF_029867415.1). Taxonomy (NCBI): domain Eukaryota; kingdom Viridiplantae; phylum Streptophyta; class Magnoliopsida; order Fabales; family Fabaceae; genus Vicia; species Vicia villosa. The sequence goes on along the minus strand of NW_026705246.1, from coordinate 794,434 downwards.
TCTAATTCACAAAAATAATATGATTGAATATCGTTAATATTATTTTTGAAAGGGTTTGTATTTTGTCATTCTTCAAATGAACAAATTAATTCTTTCTATTAACGTGGAAAGTTAGTTATCTGGCTCCTATTAGTGGGAAAAATAAATTTTCATATTCCTACGTTATAGTCAAGTACCATCAACCTGACCCATAAGCTAGACTTACAAATATCTCAATCTTTAGGTTATGTTTGGGAGTTTGGAGGAGAGGGGAGGGGAAGACTTCCAAAAATGAAATTTTAAAAAAAATATAGGAAAATATTTGACATTTTTTGGAAAAATAATTTTGTTTAGAATGATAAAAAAGTCATTATCATTAGTAAATTTTTAATTTTCAGAATACTATAACAACCTAAAAGATATTTGGAAAATTTATGTAAGCCCTTCAAAACCCTTCAAAACCCTCCTTCAATACAATTTTTGAGTTCCTCCATTTTATGGGATTTTTGGTTTTATGAATAAACTCAAACCCTCCAAAACCCTCCTACCCAAAATATTTTTATCCTTTTCATCCAATTCTTCCTATTTTTCAAAGCCCTCCCCTCCCTTCCCCTCCAAACTCCCAAACATAGCCTTAGGGGTTAGGGGTAAGGGGATCATTCATTATTCACATATTTAGAGCTTATAAGCCATCCTACCGTCAACATCGACATCAACGAAAATGAGGCCTTAACAGAGATTTTTGCTGTTATGGAAGATTGCACCGTTCCAACCAAGCATTGTAGAAAAATGTCATAACTCTTCAGGACAGAAATCATGAAGACGTCCAGGTCAAATACGAGGTCTTGGACCATCAACCTCTCTCTAATGAGATTTTGGGCGCTCCAGTACCATAAAACTTCAAACCACCATCACTGGTGAAGTTTGAAGGGAAAAACGGCCCCAAGAAAAACATGGATGTCATCGATACTCAGATGAAAATCATAGACGCCTATTACTCCTTGAAGTTCAATCTCTATCCAACATGTTCAAAGAGACATCCCTTAGGTGGTTCAAGAGCCTCCCCTGTATTTCAATGACCTATTAGGATCTCTCAAGGAAACTCGTACATTGGCTTTCGACGAGTAAGCACTGCAAGGTTTCTACGACTAGCCTATTCAATATCTTCCATGGACATGTCGAGTCATTAAGGGAGTATCTTGCTTGGTTCATTGAGGTGACTATTAAGGTGATGCATCAAAACCAGGATATGTTAGTGAGAGCATTCCATAATGGTTTAGGGATCAGACACTTCAACAAGTTCCACACTTAGAAGATCACTTCTTCAATGACTAAAATCATGGTGTGGGATGAATTTTATAATAAAGGGGGATAAAAAAATGAATATAAGAAAGCATGGGAGGTTAAAGAACGTTCCTTCACCAGATCTGATTCATCACAACAACAAGTTAGAAGTCGATATACCTTATTCGTGAAGGATATGAAGTTTCAAACATAGTGGGAGACCCACATATAACTTCTTGACCATTAACATTCGTCGAGAATATATCTAGCATGAAGTTCTCCACACTCATGATATCCTGCCACTGCCAACATCCCTATCAGAAACCATGGGGCCCGGGCCCAACAAGTGGTGTAAATGCCACTAAGTGAATGGTCATCAAACTGACAAGTGTTACCATCTCAAGAGATAATGAATGGCTTATCTAGGAGGGCTATTTGAAAAAGTATGTTAAGAGAAGTTCTCAGCAAACATGAGGAAAATCTAGAACTCAAGGGAGATATCAACACATAAGCCTTAAGTTCAAAAAAGACAAAGAGCCAGAGACAATAGAGGAAGACACGCCAATTTAGCATAAACTCAATTACATTGTTGGAGGTTTCATTGGTGGCAGGGAGTCCAGTTCTTCCCAAATGAGATATGTCTGCCAAGTCATGATCGTTGAAGACTCGCCTCCTAAACTAATATCGACCCTATTACCTGAGATCATATTCTCTCATAAGGGCACTACATGGATCTTTCCCCACAAATATTATCCTATGGCGATAATCATGAAATTAGATGAGTGAGAGGTGAAACTAGTCTTAGTAGATATTGGAAGCTCAGACGAGTGAAAGGTGAAACGAGTCTTAGTAGATATGAGGTGACTATCAAGGATATTCAATGAGCCTAGAGCCAAAAAAACTGCAATCATGCAAAGGTTCCCTATTAGGTTTCTCAAGCAAACATGTACTACTTAAGATTTACATCACCCTCATGACAATATTTGAATTTGGAGAGAACGCTCGAATGATCAAGTTCAGATATCTAGTTGTTGACGCCTATCCATCTTACAAAATTATTATTAGACGAACCATTTTCAATAATTTGGAAGATGTTTTGTCAATACAATATTTGAGCATGAAGTACCGTAAGAAAACGGTTGTATCAGCATAATGCATATGGATCAAGAAGTTGCTTGCAAACGTTGTTGAGATAGCTTAAGAATCAAGAAAGCAACAGGGCCACTTGCATCGCGCCTTAACCGGATGCTTAAGTGGTAAACTTAGTTGATAATGATACCCAAGAAGAAACGGATAGAGAAATAGCCCTCGCCCATTATCTATTAGGAGTTGTTCACTACTGACCGACCCTAAGGAAGGATACTACGGAGTTCATCAAGAAGTACGACAAGTGTTAGAATCATTATCTCCTTTATCATGCCCCGAATGAAATCCTACACAAGGTATGTTATTTCATTTTTACTTTAATTAATTTGATATTTCTCGGCCATGGAGTAAATTGTGTTTTAACACAATATTTGTAGAGGCTCAGTGGTCGCATAATAAAAAAGTTAAAGCACGCACATCGATGACCCTTATTTTTTCTACAAACTAATAAAGTTACTAACCCATGTGCCAAATTAATTGAATTTATATGTAAAGAGACTGAAGCAAGGCTTAAGTACATATATGGTATGCTCGACAAGGCTAGAGAAATTTCCATCATTAATAAGGTCTTAGTCAAGTAGATAACCTCTATGATAAAAAACTTCAAAGTATCCCAGGGTACCCAAAGGAAGGCCATATCATGCTTAGACAAGTGGTGACACCTACTCGAATCGAGAAATTACTCCCTAGTTGGGAAGGCTCGTACATGGTGCATCAGAAGTTAATTACCTATGGTGTGTAAAAGCTTAAAGGATGGGTGGACGACTTGTTCCTAGAACCTAGAAATCAATGAACCTAAGATATTATTATAGGTTAATGTTTTATATTTCCTTTTTATTTAATAGGACGAGGACATTTATCTTGACAATGAATGAATTATCAAGACTTGGTTTTACTAGATGACAAAGGTAGGGTGGCACTATTTCCCTAAAAGGACAGGAGCTTGTAATGAGGTGCCATATTTTCCTAAATTACTTATGCCATGAGTTTGTTATATGTTGCAGGTATTGGTATACTCTTACACTACCACCTAATTAAAAGCGGGTGATGTTTGACACCCACATCCGGCCAAATATGTTTGTCATGAATTTAAGACCAAGTTGAACATACTAAATAAAATGCTCACTCAGATACAATAATCAATGAAGTCCGTGGGTGAGGAACGCGATGATACTACGAGGCAGACTAAAGCCTTGGGCATGGGGTGTCGTAGTATTAGAACCAAGTCCAAGTGATGTAATAGGTTATGCCTCCACTCGAATTTGTCACCTAGCCATGTATTTGGTATGGTACGTCCATGCAATGTGAAAAACGTTACTGATTAATGTTGTGTGCTTAGTACTCAACAGTTAGTAAGTTTAGTACTTTAGGCGCGGTGATTGGCGAGGTGCCTTTAATAGAATGTAGTTCACCTTGTAGAGCCGAGTGGACCCAAATATAGGGGAATTCACTAAGAATTAGTAATCTCACCTTAATCATGTTGTTGTTTTTCAGGTACGCTGTAGAAGTTGGAGAATCACTAAAAGGTCTATATTAGAAGCCCTAGTGACCATGACGTAAAGACCGTAGATGATTCTTATTTCGTTGTGTAATCTTCCTTGTAGTTTAGTAGAAATTCTAAGAGTATATGTAACTCTGATGTAGTTTTGTATGTACTTAGTACCAAAATTTGAATATCTTACTGATATGATTCTATATGCATATTGGTGGGGTATTACATTTACAATTTGTATTAGAGCAGGTCGACCCTCGACCCAGCCATGAGACATCACTAGTAATTCTCTTCTTCCTCATATGTATGTGTTACTTTCCATATTTCTAATATCATGGTATCAAGTTGTTGAGCCTGGTCAACTCACTGACTATATACTTGATAGGCAGGATCACAGAAGAGCCGCTACGAGAATTCGTAAGGCCGAAGTGACTCAAGCTCAAGTAGTAGAAGCCCGGTTAAGTAGGGGATCATTGATGATCAGCGGACATGGATATATCCGCAATTTCAAGGTGGTCGATAATCTATGTCTCCACGGTAGGGGTAAAGGAATAGTAACATTCCAAGAATTCCTATCGGAAGGAAGTGAATCTTTCAGATGGTCGAACTATTCCGTTTTGAAGAAACTAAATCACTTGGCGAGAATTTGTCTTAGGTGGGAAATCCAAGAGGCACCTATGAGAAGATCCTATAAGAGAATCCCGAGAAGTGACTGAGAATGAATCAATGTGATTCATTACACAATGGTTGTTGTTAGTCAAGGATAATTGATTGAGGACCTACTTGAATGGTCAGAGAGTTAGATTTTGACTATATTAAATTGTATATTATTTGATGAGGATGATCTTGTTAAGGATCAATAACATATGTGAAATGTTAGGGCTTCTACATTGTGCATGGCTAAGAAGAGGGCTAAGCCTCACCCTATGCTAGTAGGATCAAGTGTCTTGTAAAACTAGATTTGGTGAGTGATATATTTTAACAGTTTATCAATCATATTGTAATGCTATACTTACTTGTGGAGTGTCAAAAATCAAGTACTAATAGGGCAAACCTAGGCGTGAGGTCTAGTTTAGGAAAATCATGTGTGCTAAGTCAAAAATCAAGTATTGACAAGGAAAACCTAAGCGTGAGGTCAAGTTTAGGGAAATCATGTGTACCAAGTTGGTAGAATTGCATATGGTATCCCCTTATTTATTTTAGTCTTCCTAAGTCCTAGAATTATGCTAGGCGGCAGTTGAGGTGAATGAATATGTGAGGTGAAGCTTACCATATTCCATACTAATTATGATTCATCTAACCTTGAATAAGACCATATAACTATGTTAGGCATTGGGTGTAACACCCTATTCCCCAATCGTCATTTTAATTAATAAGATAAATCAGAGTAAATAAAAACTTCAATACAAATCATCAAGAATAGGATGTTACTTCGTCACCAACGTAAAAACTCACATGCTCAAATTGTAAAACATAGATATATAACACACTTTCAGAATGAACCGACAACCTCACTGTTACAAAACTTTGAAAATGTTCAACTTCTTATTATTGCAGTGGAAAGTAAAACATAACAAGTCATCAACATCTTTAATCATCAAAACTCCAACAATTATTCAAATAAAAGAGAGTCATATTGCTCTCAAGATACTCAACATAAACAACGATTTAAAACTTAGAAAACAATTAGGCGTTCATCCCTCCACGGTGTTACGTATCAGAGCATGACACCAACTCGACACGACGTCTAACCTCGCCTAGTGTTGATCACCTGCATGTTACACACGTAGAGGTAACATTCAAACAGAAGGGTGAGATATCAACGGAAATATAATAAAGGGCATAATTATAAGCATATGACAGATACATCAAGTTAGATTTTAAGTTCAACAGTCTATAGTCATACTTCGAGATTTATTATAAAACATCCACAACCTCATCATTATTCATCATAGTCACGCTTCGATTATATTATACAATTTCATCATCACATCATCAACCAAATCAAGTACAATGCAATGCTATTGACACAACATCATGCATGTGGTACCAAAATCTTCGCAATCGCCATCTGTGGGCAATGGCTAACTTCGCAATGCCAAACGAAGGCAACGAATAACTTCGAAATGTCGACCCTTCACAACAAGAATCATCTTCAATTATCATGCAATGTATGAGACACACATACTACAACATTATCATGCAACTACCAAACATCGGTATTCAACACAACATCGACATCATCAGAAAACATCATAGATGAGGTAGCCATACTGCTCCCACATCATCTTCGTAAACAACACAGTACTTCGAATCAAAACATACACATCATCATTACAAATATTGCGTTACTCTTCCTAAAATATTTAGCTACTGATATGGAATTGGTTATCATAAGATAGATAATTTCCTTAGCTTTCAAACGGTTCGAACGATGTTTAATACTTACATATATCGTCATAATAACATCAACATCATAACACACAAGTCAAGTAACAACATGGCACAATTAATTCAACTTCTTAATAAAAGCCTATCTATTATTAATTCATCACAATACATCATTATCTCATCATAAGAAAAGTACATATCATCATCTCAATAGCATCGTATCGTCATAAGGAAAGCATACATCAAGTTATACCACAACATAGTTACGTCAATTCATAGCAAAAAGCATACTTCATATGTTAACACTACATAGTTCATCACTTAATACCAATAAAAATAATAGGAGACTATATCCTATGAATCATTTTATTAAATCATGGTGTAGTTCATTGCGTTAGCTTTCCAACACTTCGAGTGGTGCATCAATCGGAGTCTAGAAACTCAAGTTATGGTCTTTACAAAAATATGTCAAAAATTTGATGTTGTGAGCCGACACAAGCTTTTCTTAGGTCGACGCATAGCTGAGCCTCTCCCCCTTGGGTTCACTCAGGTCGACCATGAGTCGACTCATGTTGGGTTTTTGGGAATCTATGAGTCGACGCAAACTTTCCTTAGATCGATGCATACTGTTAAAAACTGAATTTTTTCTACGGTTTTGGGTTTCTAGGGTTGCGATTTCTTGACCCCAAAACCCACATTTTCCATAATTTTAACACCAAAAAAATTCTATATTCTACACAAATTGGACATAAACATTACCCCATCATCATTCTCATCAATTTCACAACAAATTCTATATCCTATATATTTTTTTATAAAACATCCTTGCATATTCCACCACACCTATCTAAGTTATTTTGAACCTGTTCCAAACGTCATTGTCCTTCAACCTAATTTCCAAGTGCACAAACAAATTATTATACGACCTCTGTAACTTACTTCCAGAAGTCGTGAAAGGTCAGAATTTAGGTAGCTCAACATGATTCCTATTTACATTAGCATAAGATCTAACATCTCGAAATCCATGCATTGTTTTTAAGATTTCCCTCACCTCTTAAAGGCCTATTTTAAAATGGATGCTTATTGATATCTGCAGTGCTTCTCCCCTGATCGAGGTTCCCGTGGAAACCTTTAGCCATTCTTCTTTGAAACCTAGGACTATTGACAAAAATCTTCCGCCTATTCAAAAAATGTTGTCTAGCTTAGTAGCTAGAATTTTGTCGTCTTTCATGTCAAAAACCCTAATGAAGCCATATCTTCTTCCTCCAATGTCCCTCCATGAATGGACGACTAACTCATTAATGTCACAAAAATTATTGAACACCTCATACATGTCTCTAGCACGATATTCATCCAGGAAAGAAGTGAAAAAGAATGAAGTAGTAACTGATCTATGATGTCTCCCACTTATGTCACCAACATTATCCCGCACCCATTATTTCTTAGATTTTCTCCTATTAGACGCTTTTTGCCACTCCCCTGATCTTCTTCTACTACTTGCTCCGGATCCGGTTCCTTACATTTTCAAAAAGGATTTTATGTGTGTGCCTGAATGATTATCTATTGGGGTTGTACCCAACTACGTATTTCTCTTTCTTTAAAGGGTTAATATGTAGAGAACACGAAGAGATTAAGTTGTAGTAGATATGACATCAATACCAGTACCCATATGTATTATTCAAAACTTGCCCCGAGTTTTACAAGGAAAATTTGCTTTGATTGAGTTCGAGTTTGGGTTTGAGTTTTTCCCGATTTCAAAATATGAGTACATGGATTTTGATGAGAACTTACCCATGTAGCTCGATTAGAATCCATAAGGATGTAGTTAGATTTCTTTCGCATCATGAGTTATAAAATCTTTCAAATGGATGTAAAAAATGCCTTCTTGAACAGATACATCCAAGATGACATGTTTGTTGATCAACCTCCTAGCATTATCAACTCAACTTCCCTTGATCATGTTTTCAAACTTAAGAAAGCCTTGTATGGTCTAAAACAAGCTTCTATGTCATGGTATGATCATCAAAGTAAATTCTTGCTTGAAACAAGTTTCAAAGAGGACAAGTTGATAAAACTCTTTTTATCAAGAAAACCGAGCATGACAACTCACTTGTTCAAATTTATGCTGATGACATCATCTTAGTTGCTACTAATGAATTCTTGTATAGGGAGTTTTCTAAGATGATGCAGAATGAATTTGAACTGTCCATGATGGGGAAGCTTTGAAACTTCCTAGGACTTCAAATTCATTAGTCAAAAGAAAGGACATTCGTAAACCAAGAAAAGTATTGTAAAGAGCTTATATAGAGGTTCAACATGGATAAATCAAAAGCAATTGATACTTCAATGGCAACATCATACAATTTAGACAAGGATGAAGCAAGGAAGCCATTTAAAGAAAGAAGATACCAAGGTATGATCGATTCTCTCCTTTATATCACTGCATAACAACTTGATATCATGTTTGTTATGTGTATTTGTGCTCACTTTCAAGCAAACTCAAAAGAATCAAATCTCAATGCAGTCAAATACATCTAGAGATATCTCACAGGCACATTACAAATAGGTTTATAGTCACCTAAGGGAGCGAATTGTGACAACGAGGACACTAATACCCACTCCGAACTATCCCTGCTGATAATTTAGAATATTTGATTTCTATAACTTAGATATTAATTATTTGATTAATTCATTAATAGTTGGTGTGTATTTTATTATTTGAAATATTTGAAATGTATGTTTGAAATTTTTTAAAATTATTTTAATTTATTAGTTTTAGTGTTTGTTAGAGTTTGAGATATATTGAGTTTGCGGAAATTAAATATTTAATTTTAAAAAATAGATTCAGATGCGGAGATAAGATGAAGCAGAGATATCTGGACTACTTTAGTACGAATTTTGTGTTTAATTATTTATTTTGGTTTGAGTTTAAGATTAGAAATAAATATTTAATTGAAATTTAAATTTGGATACGGAGAAGATAAAATCTATTTCTGTCCCCCATATTATTTATTATGCCTAGGTAGGTCGTAGTCAATGTTGAAAATTTTATGGTATAAATCAATTGAATTAAAAACACCTTAATAAACTTATAGTAAAAGTTTCTTTTGAGGAGACAAGATGTAACTTTAAATTATAAAGTGAAACAGAATAAACTATATGTCAGTCTTCTCTATCTATTTATCTCGTGTGTTTGTGTTTAAACTTGTTTTAATTTCGATCAAAATCAAAATATTTTAAAAATTAAAACCCAAACACTTTTTTGACACCTTCATAACTCAATATTATTAATGCAAAAAAATGAGTGGCTGAAGATTATTAAAGATAGTTAGTATCGTGTAGTTGGAGATAACTCTTCAACTAGTATGGAGTAGTAACTTCATGTAGTCAATAGTCAAATGTCTTTTGGTGGTGTATAGCTTAAGAGGAAAGGAATCAAAAGTCCACTTTTCCCCCCAAAATAAGGATTAGTAACTTCCTTGTCATTATAGTGCATTCAAAGGGCTTTGATATAGGTAATATTTAGCATGCACAAACACTAAATTTGTGCACAGATACACAAGTTGGATAAAAACTAAGAGAAAAAATTATTATGTATGCAGTTTTAGTCTTTGATATTAAATTAATGTATATTTTTGAATGGTTTGTTTCAGACATGTTTAAAACGTTATGAAATCTTTTTTTAAAAAAAACTTAAAATTTGATTTCCAAGTCAAAATTTTCATTACTTTTATCATTATTTTTTAAAATTAAAAAAAATTATATTTAATTCTTCTCATTTTAAAAAATTTTAAAATTTGATAAGTAAATATTTTACAATATTCTAAATATTTATGAAAAAAATTATTCAAAAATATAAAAGTTAAGAATAATAAAACAATTTTCAAAATTTTAGAAAATAGCATGGACTAAAATTGCAAGCATAAATATTTTGTAAGGATTAAAATATGTCATTTTTTTAATAGGGACTAAAAATAAAATTCAAGATATTTATAAGGACCAAAAACATATTTAACCTTAATTTTTTTCTAAAAAAATTTCCAATTTTTCTTTTGAAATATCATATATTTTATCTATTTTTTAATGGGTGTTATAATTTTTTACAATGTATGATAAATAATACATTAGTTTTTTTAATTGATTTTCAAAATATTTAAAACTAATAAAATTTATTATTTTTATTAAATTAATTATAACTTTCTTATAATGCTCTTAATATTTTTTATTTTTTTATTTTATTTAATCTATTTATTTATCTGTGGCAAATATTTTATGATATTATTAATTAAATAGTAATTAATATTTGAATAAAAATTATAAAATGATAAATTAATATAATAATAAATTTTACAAAAGCAAAAAAAGAAAAAAAACAAATTAAACTAATTTTCATCTTCAAAAAAGAAGCGTAGAGCCAAAATCATAATATTTATAAAGTTAAAATTCATTTAAAATTCATAAGAAAAATATTGAGAGTTACAATATATTAAAGATGGGTGGACGTGATAGATCAAATTTTAGTTGAGTTAAATGAGTAAAAATATTGATATACGATTAAATTTATGATGACAATTTTTATTTATTTTTATGTATTAATATAAATGAATTATATCAATAAGTTATAATTTATAAAATAATAAAATTTTAAAGGCATTGGACTAATCTTATTTAAATTTCATAAAAAGTTTCATGCTAACCAAATTTCATATAGAGTTAAAAGGTAGTGCACTGACAGTGTAAAATAGTTTTACACTGTCATCCAATAAAAAATCATAAATATTTCATGTCATTAATTTTTTTTTTAAATAAAAAAATGGTTTAAGTAGATACATGTGTGGTGATTGATTGACAGTGTAAAAATATTTTACACTGTCAGTGCATCATCCATTTTCTCTTTCATATAAACGTAAGAAATGTGGAGTGTCTTACAAAAGTATTTATAAAATTTGTTAAAACAAGTTCTTAATTTCCGAAAAATATTTTATAATTAATCGAATATTGATTTTTTTATTGAAATACTAATATTTAATTGAACATGTTGAGAGGGGAGTGTACAATTAAGATTCAAACTCTGTTTTTAGATGCAAATAATATGCATATAAAATGTCCAAAGTATCGATAGCAATGAAGCTAGGGCACAAGATGTACCAAGAACAAGCCACCAACACAGAGAAAGTACTGGAATACATCAACAACTTAAAGCAAACAACTTAACAAAACCAACAAAGAGATGAAGAGTGAGTCATCCTAAATACAAGAAGAAAAAATGTTAGATCTCTCAACAGCTTTGAAACACCATCAATAGAAAATAAGAAATCCAGGAAAGCACTAAGAAACACTGTTTTGAATAGTGACCCTTTTCAATTTTATTATCAGCTTGATTTATCTAGTTATGTTTTTCAACTAAAGATTAAGATGATATAAGTATGATGAAGATTAAAGGAGAATGAGAATCTAGTTTATTATCAATTCGTGGTTAGTACGATAATGATTTTTGGATATAAAGACAAAACACTATATGGCATTGGTAGTGGATTTTTTTTTATAGATGTTTCTTGAGGTAGTGTGACTTCATTCAAAAGAGAAGGGAGGGGATTTTTTTTAAAATGCTCTTTTGATATATTTTTTAAGGATAAATTCAAGAAGGAAGTGATAATTTCCTTTTATAGATGGGCTAAAATTGAGCATTGGTGTCCTAAATCTCGTTGTCCATAAATTTTGTTTAATTTTACACAAATGCCATGACAAGGTCTTAAATCCTCAAGGTCAAGGATTTGGATGACACTGTGTTTAATGTCATATGGTTGACCAGGTCTGAAATCCTCAATCTGTTGGTGCATTGGGTGGTTTAGAAATTAAATAATGTTTAATAATACAGTGAAGGATTTGGATGACACTGTGTTTAATGTTAGAAAATTTCTTTATAAACCTCTCAACCTTCTTTGTCACCTCTGACGAAAATTCCAAAATGTTCCTATATTTCAAAAATTCATTTTCGAAATTACTTTTTTTTAAAAAGATTGATTTCGGAAGTGCACTTCCGAAAACACTTTATTTTTATGAAAAAAGTGTTTTCGGAAATGCATTTCCGAAAACACCCATTTTTCCAAAAAAAAAAGGTGAATTCCGAATTCACCCCTGGAATATTTCGGAAACAAAAATCAAGGTGAATCAATTGTATTAATAATATAATTAATTTGTATTAATTAAAATTATATAATTACCAAGATTAGATTAAAATTAATTGATTATATAATTGCCTGATAAAATTAATTGATTAATTTCCAAGATTAGATTAAGTGTTCTTTAAAAAATAAACTGCAGTATTCAATTATATTTATGTTAATTTTTTCCATTTTGGTACTTTAATTCTATACATAAAACTTTAAATTAGTAAAGATAATTATTCAATCTTTTCTTTTCAAATATTAATTCTTTTCATTTTGATAAAACTTTAAAATATTATTATTCTCTTAATTTAATTGTTTATTTTTTAATCTTTATTTATTTTTTTAATATATAGTTTATCAATGATATGTCATTAAATAATCATTAGAACATATAAATTAATCAAAAAAATTATATATTTTTAATATACTGAATATGCAAGTATCGTGAGTATTTTATATACCATTGATAAAACTTTAAAATATTATTATTTTACTAATTTAATTATTTATAACTTTAATCTTTATTAATTTATTTTGTAACTATTATTAACTATTTAAAAAGTAAATAGTTAAATTATTTAATAAATTATTTATAAAATTGTAACTATTTAACTAAATTATTGAGATTATCTAAAAGTTATTACGTTAATTATAAAATAGCTAAATTATAAATATAAATAGTTTAATAGTTAATTACAAAATATAATTTTAACTTTAATTAAAATTTATTATGTTAATTATAAAATATCTAAAAGTAATAAAATTTATAAAAAAATACAATTAAAATTTTAATTTTAACAATTAAAACTTAACTCAAATTTATAAATAAATTAATAAAATTTAAAAATTAAATAGGAAAATTATTAAACTAATAATAATTTAAATTTGTATTGATGAAATGTCATAAAAAAATTATTTGAAATACACAAGTGCACCACGTGAGACTTTGCAAAAAAAATTAAATTAAAATAGTAGCAAATAATTTAGAGGAATTAAAATTTATAATTTTTTTAATATACTAAAAATAATAGTTGATAGATTCAAAAAAAAAAAAGAAACAAAGTATCAAAATGAAAAAAAATTCTTAATTGATAAAAATAAAATGAACTGAATATGGCAGTTTTTGGGTCATTCTAATATAATAAATTCATTATAATTTTGTGTATCATTATTAATTCAATATAACAAATTTCCAAAATTATTAACATATCTTTTTTTATTCTAAAAGGAATATACTTATTCCATTTATAAGATGTTTTATTTGATCGGTCCAAAATTTGAAATGGTTGTTCTCTATAATTATAATCAATATATTTGTCTTTATTAACTAATAAATAGTATAAATCTTTGAAGTGTACTTTCTAAATCCCAAATAATGGAATTTCGGAAATGCATTTCCGAATTCTGAAAAAATTTGAAAAAAAAATAATTCGGAAATGTATTTCCGAAGTAGGGGTATTTAGGGGTTTTCGCTGGGGTCAGCCCCATAGAGAGGTGAAGAAAGAAATTCTCTAATATTAATATTAAGGTGTTTACATGGTGGTGGTTAACAATAAACTCTAAAGAAATAATGAAATGTAACTACTATGAATTGATACAAATATCCTCTGGAATTTCTTAAATAATATTACTTGACCGATTGGCTGTATCATTTTTTTTTATAATCGGGTTAGGTTACCCCTAGTACCTTTATTTAAATACAAAGTTATTTGTATAAAAAAAAGTTTGATTCATGTCTAAAATAATTGTCCACAAATTATTTTTTTTGGAAAAAATTAAGAAGAAAAACAAAATATAATATCATAAAATTTTTAAATTTTGATATTAATTATTAATTTGTAAGTAATACATTTACTTATTTATTTTATAATGATAAAATAAAATAAGATCATAAATAATTAAGAGTATTGCAAAAAGTAGAAACATTGGTATCTAAAATAATTTATTTTATCAATTTGTCTTGAATGTATAAAAAAAGTATAAAGTAATTGTTTTTGTAATAAATAAAAAAATTAAATGAAATGCATTATTTTATAGATTTCATGTAAAATAGAAGTTTTTTTTTGACACGTGTAAAAAAATTATGAAAGGATCCTTTTTTTTTTTTTTAAATTAAGTGGAAAACTTGAAAAAAAATTAAATAACCAGGTTTAATAAAAAAATTACAAAAAAAACCATGTTTTCAGGGTATTTACCAAAATGTCTAGGTTTGAGATCCCAGAAAGGAGAATGCGCCAAATCATTTGGCGTATCTTTGCACAAATTGATACATTGTTGAAAAAAATTACATAGTAGATTAAACTTGGGACGAGGTTGAGCCACGACTAAGACATCTTTTTCTATTGTGCCCCACTTGATGACAAATGCTGGATTTTCTTTCCATTTTGTCATGGACGTCCAGTTCGGTTCTAATCTGCGTACTATTGGGGCGACCCTTTTTCTTTCGCCGCATTGCATCATTATGCCAAACTACCTCCCCATCATACTCAGGCTAGTAATCCTCCTTGGCTACCACTGGAAACGCAACACTGTAAACTCGGAGCAATGTCTGAGCCTTGTAAATTGGAGACAGTAGTGATATTGCGTCGCGGTGCGCAAATGCACATGCTGCTATGACATGTGAGCAAGGCATACAGAAAGCTTGAAACCTTCCACAGTCGCACCAATGGTCGTCTAGCAGAACCCTATATTGTTGTCTTGGCAAACCCTCGTTGTGGTCAATTGTTTCGCGAACACTGAAGGTCCGGTTGAATCGGTCGAAAGCAGTTACTTGATGAGTGTTTGCTTTTGTCGATTGCTCTTGCATAAATTTCATGCAACTATCACTTAACAATTGACCCGATTGTCTAACATCACCCCACTTCTTGCCTCTCGTTGAGAATAGTGAAGCCATCCTAAAGTAGGTTGCCTCCACTAGTGCAGTGATAGGAAGGTTACGAATGCCTTTGAAAACTCCATTCATGGATTCTACCAGAATTGTCGTCATGTGGCCCCATCGCACGCCTTAATCATAAGCCCTTGTCCATTTCTCCCTGGAAAGGTTATTTATCCAAGTTCCCGCATCTGGATTTGTCAGTACAATCTCACTCCGATATTGCTGGAATGTAGGTTGGGTTAATGCATAACCAGCATTGACCAGGGCCTTCCTGAGCTGCCTATCCTTGATCTCCCGCATGAAGTTCTGGGCGATGTGGCGAATACAATAGACGTGAGTTGATGGTGGGTCATTCCATCCGTTTGCTGGATTGTTATAAGCACTCTCAATGGAAGCGTGCCTATCAGAGATTAAACAGAGGTCAGGCTGAGGAGCAACATGTTCTCGGAGATTTCTTAGAAAGAAACTCCAAGCCGCGACAGTTTCACCTTCAACAATTGCGAACGCCACCGGAAATATATTGTTGTTCCCGTCCTGTGCAACCACCATAAGCATGGTTCCCTTGTATTTTCCGTATAACCATGTTCCATCAATTTAAAGTATGGGTTTACAATATGCAAACCCTCGTACGCAAGGTTTGAACACCCAAAAAAGGTGATGGAATATTCCGTTTCCTTGGACAGGGTTTCCATCTGGGGCATGCGCGGGCAGTGTCTCTAGAATAGAAACAGTGCCAGGTGCGTAAGTTTGTAGCGCAGTAAGGTAGCGGGGAAGATTTTTGTATGACTCCTCCCAATTGCCGTAGACTTTTTCAATTGCCTTTGGTTTTGCAACCCACGCATTTCTGTAAGATGGAGAGTAGTTGTAGGCTGTAACGATATGCGAGATAATATTTTTGAACTTCAAAGACGGATCAGAGCTTATGAGAGGCAAGATCTCCTGACAGATAAGATCGCCACTGAGTTTCGTATGATCCTGGGAAGTGTTAGGGTTGACACATGTGTGTTGTTGCGTAATCGACCCTATGACCCATGCATTACTTCTCTTCCTATAAGAAGCCAACAGTCTGAAGCCACACTCTGGATTTTTACAAGTGATTACATACCGTTCCAGGTTTGAACGATCTACTTCAAAATCAACGTTGTGCGCCATGTGCCATTTTTTATTGTTCTAAGACATTTCTCCTTAGAAGGAAACTTGTCTCCTTCCTTTAACTCATCGTCATTTTGGATGTACGGTGTGAAGAAGATGTCGGATGATGGTTTGTCACCTTGCAGGTTCAAGTTACTCATATGTGCTGGAGGTGCGTACACATGAGCTGGAGGCACCGACATGTGTTGCTCGTCTTCGGATTCCTTGTTGACCATGTCGTCAAATTCAGTTTCCAGATCTTCTTCTTCCTCGTCTATGACATCAACCTCTTCTTGCTCGTTGACTGGTGGGTCAATAACTTGCGACTGAACAATATGAGGTTCTTGTGTCTCAACCTGTAGAGTAACGTACAGCTCGATGGAATCCAAGCCAGAATATCCGTGGTTAGCAAACATATCCTGGAGGTCTTTGTCATTTGCAATCTCCATCTCATAAAACTTGACGGTGTTGTTGTTATTGAAAGAAGGACATTGGTAGAAAATGTTTGCAATAGGACCCATTGCAATCTTAGCCTGAAGTCGCTGAATGAGGTATGTAAAGGTGGCTCTTTTGCTTAACAAAAATGGCACAACCTGAGTGTCTCTCATCATAAAACCGGCTGTTTCATGTGAGTAAGTCTCACCATTTAGATGAGCATTTACCAAGTATTAGGGAGATGCAGCCATTGTTTCGGGTTAGTGTTTGGGTGTTGTAATACCAGGTGATAATAGGCAATATTGTTTGTGTGTGTTGTAATGTTTAGAAATATTGGTTGTCTTATATAGGATAATGCTCTATTGCGCAATGTTTGCCAACATGGTTACAGCTTTGCATTGTCTCAGGATGATGAGACTAGACAGACGCACGCTGATCTAGGTCTGTCCCAAGATTCCAACATGACGAGACTAGACAGACGCACGCTGATCTAGGTCTGTCCCAAGATTCGAACATGACGAGACTAAACAGACGCACGTTGATTTAGGTCTGTCCCAAGATTCCAACATGACGAGACTAGACAGACGCACGCTGACCTAGGTCTGTCCCAAGATTCCAACATGACGAGACTAGACAGACGTACGCTGATCTATGTCTGTCTCAAGATTCCAAATTGAATGTAAAAGACAAACACACAATGGTAAATGTCTGTTAGCTTACTTAATGTTTGCACCAACCACAACTAACACAACAACCACATCAATTTTAATTAAATGATCCAGGGACTGATTACACCATAATAGCGTTTGCAACATGTACTTGGAAAACACTACAACAACTGGTAGAACACGAAATTACATTGCAACAATAAAGTAACACAAAACAAGAGGATTTTAAAGTATGATGTGTCTGACCACACCATACACTATACACAATCTAAACTACTCAAGTATCATTGCAAGAACAAGTGGATTTTCAACGCCTCGATTAACTTCTCCACTGTGTGTCCAAAACATTATATCCACATCCACATCGTCTTTCACATGATCCCAATAATACATGTAGGTGCCTTTTGGGTTATTATCCGTTAACGTAATGTATGGACAACGATAATCTATTTGTTTAACTTTCCTGGTTGGACCATCCAGTTGATGAAACCCGGTGTTGATAGCTCTAACAATTCTCTTGAAATCCCAATGCGGGTTCAGACAAACCCGCATGTGATTACCTTCCTCAAAAAAGACTACAGCCCAAACTGAATCCATTTATAACTATCGGAAGTAAGAAGAAAAAAAGAGTTAATACTTCAACTCCACACACACACCTCTATTTATAGAATAACGTACCACTTGTACCAAGTATTTTTTAGCGGGTAAATATGGTGCAATATTTTATTTTTTGGCGGGAAATATTGTTGTTAATTATTTATAAAGTAAATATTTATTGGCGACGTCGTAACGATAAAATATCAGTTCATTAAAATATGCGTTGAGCATTTGATTGAACGGTACAGAAGTTACAGAAATGATAAAGAAACTGCGGCATCTAGGATATTACAACGGTCAAAACAATGTCTTCTCTGTCCTCCATCATACGAGTGCATTGGATGTCGTCTTCCATAGTCTCCCACCAACGCTTCCTTTCAAGAAAAACACCACCCCTTGTTCTAATAAGCCTCTTGATAGATCTGATTTCTTCGCCGGGATTGTACTCCCCATCCAAAAACCTCGGGATGGTCCTCTTAAGATGGTCCATAGAATGGATATTCCAAAACATAACCGGCATGGGAGGTTTGACAGGAGAGAAAATGACATGCTCGTTCCTTCGACGATACTCCGGTTGATAGTCGAACCGCCTCACAGGTGGTGGAGGCTCTGAGCTCCGGTGCGTGCTATCTGGCCTTATGCGAGATCTCATATTTAATTCATGTGTGTAGTCTTATGCACACAAGAAACCCTAATTTATAGAGGGACGCACACCTGACTTACGGTCTATAACACAACTAGGGTTTCCACTACATGACAAAACAGAAACCCTAATTTTCAAAAAAAATTAGGGTTTGCACTAACGCGCCAAATGGAATGGCGCATATGTTATATCCCTTTCCTAGAAGGCGCCAAATGGTTTGGCGCATTAGTGTTGCATTTGAATGAATGTGTCATTCCATTTGGCGCATATGTGTTATACATGTGGTCCCCACCCGGTCCCCACATGGTTCCCACCTGTTAACGACTTAATAATTTCTATGTGTTGCATGCGTCTGGAACGATTCCTGCAAGTTCGCATGCGTCTGAAACGAGTCCTGAAATGATTCCTGAAAATATTCCTGAAACGATTCGTCCTAATATTGCATGCATGCAACCCTATCTGTCACCTATTTCTGCTATGCATGCATGTCACAATGTCCTGACACCAAATGTTATGTTGCATGCATGCCAACCACTTCTGCACAAGCAACACCTAGCAACATTGAATGTGTTGACATGTCCAACATGCAGCTTGTTACCGTTTCAGCCTTATCACTATATATACTACCTTGGCCTCTGCAGATTTCTCATCACCATCACTCATTTACACTCACAAAAATCATTTTGCTTTCAAACTCCAGATTTCCAGTGTTCAACCATGTCTCTCTTAACAATGGGTGATACGCACCGAGGAATCGTGGAAAACATTGCATCCTATGTAAGTATTTTACTATTACGTTAATAACTGCATGTATCTATTATGTTATAACTGCACACTAATGCGTACATAATTATTTTTCATGATGCTTCCCAATTCCGGACTCGTAGTCACTCGATCGTCTCTCCGGACGAACACATAAAACCATACTTAGAAGTTGTTGGTTTCAGACCCATTAGCAGCATCGCTGAGGCTTCCATAGATCACAAATTTGTTCTGGCCTTGTTAGAACGCTGGAGGCCAGAGACCCACACTTTCCATCTTCCAACAGGGGAGTGCACCATAACCCTGGAGGATGTTCACATGTTGTTAGGCCTTCCAGTTGACGGTAAGGCAATTAATGGTTGTGTAATGCAAGCAAATTCCCTTTGCCACCAGGCATTGGGTATAGACTTGATAGAGGGACAAGCTAGTGCTAGGGGACAGGGTGTTAACCTTAAGAGGTTAAAGGACTATTATTCAACATTTCAGTTGGATGATGATTCTTCCCAAGAAACTATACTTCAGAAAACCAGGTGTTACCTGAGCTTGCTGTTTGGAAACGTTTTGTTTCCAGATAGTACTGGTAACACCGTTAATTTTATGTATTTACGTTTGTTAATGGATTTTACTAGAGTGAGTCTATATAGATGGGGGTCTGCTGCCCTGGCTATGTTGTACCAATCCATGTGCAAGAACGCAAAATACGATTCTTGCACATTCTATGGATGCGCTCTGTTGGTGCAAATGTGGGGGTGGTGGAGGATGTCTATAATGGCCCCGATTAACAGAACCAGCTGGACCTTTCCGTATGCAATGAGGTAACTTTTTAATTCATATTTTTCATGCAGAATAAGTGGATTATGATTTACTCTAACTAACACATTTAATTTGCGTTTTAGATTTTGCGTGAAAAAATCGACTTCACGAAAAATCCGCGGTCAAATATCACAATGTACCGCCAGCTGATTGATCACTTACGACCCGAGGATGTATTATCTCTAATCTTTTGCTCTTTTATAAGTGTATTTTTTATAAATATTTGATCGAAATAATGTATAACTCTTATGCATGCAGTTTATTTGGATACCATATCTCGATTGCGACCATGAGCCTAGAGGTGCAGATGCAGCTATTTGGACTGCAAGAACTTGCCTGATCCGGTACAACATCATCGAAATGCATCATAGTGACCGGGTCAAACTACAGTTCGGAATGCATCAAGGTATACCCGATCCTCCAGTTGACTTGGGAGTGTGGCACCTCAGACGAGTCAACCATCAGTGGAATCATCAAAACTGGAAGGATTACGCACCCGAATGGCGCCAGATGTAGAAGGACCGTCGCCAATATTTCCTCGACTTCCCCGTGAGTGATCGAGAGATGAAACCGTCCGCACAATACATGAGTTGGTACCGTACGGTTACCACCCCTAATTTATTTATTGCAGATCCGTTCTACCTAATAGACCCCCGTGCTCACAACTACATCCTACCACAACAACAACCTGAAGAGGAACAACAACAACAACAACTACAACAACAACGACAACAACGACAACAATTACAGCAGCAACAACAACAACAACAACGAGAACAAGAACAAAATCAGTACACCCACCAGCCACAAAATCTGTTCCATACTCCGTCCCGTTCTAACCGCAACTACCAGCAACAAAATTTGTTCCAATCACAGTCTCAACCTTTCCAAGAAGCTGAAGACCAACACCATTCTACTAGCCAATACCAGACCCATTCACAACCACTTGGCTTTGCAGGTTACACAGGGTCCACAAGGTTGTTCGGACAAAACATTGAGATCGGTTCGTCAAGCCTCCATCTAAGTCCCGACGATGGTCCACATGCTGAATCATCTCACCGTGGCACCCCTTTTGGCTATGCAACACCGTCGACCCAATTTGGATTTTATCAAGGTAGTTCTAGTACTGCTGGGTGCTGCGTACCGGAAGTCGTGTCCCAACCTACTCCCCCACCACCATTTAACAATTTTGAGGGCTTGGGTAACCGACTTTACGACAGTCGGTTTCCGAGAAATTATGGTGGCGTTGACGAATTCATGGACAGCGACCAGCAGAACAACCCACTTCCAGGCCCAGCTACACAGACACAACAAGAAGCACGAAGGGTAGGGGTGGTGCTAGGCTTCGCGGCGGCGTCAACGAACGCGCTAGACGTCCGATAACAAGACCTTTGTGCGGAACAGATGGTTATCTTGGCGATGCACGCCATTAGGCATTTTGTTATGTATTTTATAATGTTTTCTTTAATCAATTGTTGTCGATGTATCGTTTCCCTAAAATTAATGAAATTTTTTATTTCCGGTTTTTATATATAGCCCCGTTGTTTCGATTTCGAATAACGGATGTCAAAATAGGTGTTTATAAATTTAATTATAAAAACTAAAAAAAAGAAAAAAAAAAGGATTGGCTTTAGGCGCCAAATGGTTTGGCTATTAGGGAAAAAATACCCTAATGCGCCATTCCATTTGGCGCAATCAATTGAAAATTTAGGGTTAGCCATTTGAATTGGCGCATGCACCTCTAAATAACACTTATGCGCTATTTCAGTTGGCGCATCCACCTATCTGGGGTTCCAAACCTAGACATTTTGGTAAATACCCCGAAAACATGGTTTTTTTTAATTTTTTTATTAAACCTGGTTATTTAAATTTTTTTTTTTTCAGAAAACTCAGTCAACTTTGTATAAAATAAAAATATTTTTTATTAATTTTTTTTTCTTTTTCAACCAAATCAATATTTACATTGAATGTATTTTATACTAAGTGTATTTGTTAAAGATTAAATTATTATAAATTTTAAATCTATTTTTTATAAATTAAAAAATAATTTTGATATTTATTTTTAAGATTTTAACATGATAAAAATTACATTTTTTTAAAAAATATATCTATTAAAAATATTTATTATTAGAAGTAATAATATTGTTTCATCCTAGTTACTTTTTAACATTCCGAAAATAATGGCACCAAAGAGATAAAATATTTAATATAAATTTTAATAAAAATTTACTTAAACCACTTGTAGTGGTAACTATTTGGTAAAAGCTTCGCCATTGTGATTTTGAAATTCATAGTTCAAAATTATTTGGTGTACAATAATTATTAGTGTCACTTTATTAATATATTTTTATTTTCTTTTATAAAAATTCTATTTTAATTGGTTTTAAGTTTAAAAAATTATCTTTAAATAAATTATAACAAGATGATAAAATATTTTTAAAATAATTTTTAAAAATAGTTCACAGATCTACAATGTCTATATACAATGTATAATTTTTATATCAAAATATCAATATTTTTATCAAATACTATTTTTTTTGACTTAACATTATTAAAATAGTATTTTATAAAAACATAAGTCCAAATATGAGTTATAAGCATTAAAACTCTTTAAATAAACCAATACCAAAAGAAATTTTTTTAAAACAACAAATATTATAAAATAAATAGGTCCCTCATTTTTTTTTCTATATATACATCTCACTATTCAGTGCAAAACACAACACATAAGTCTTTATTTGTTGTTTTGGTTCTTGTTTATAAGATCCAAACTGCCAAACATTTTATCTCCATTTTTTCTTTCTTTCTTCATTTTTGTTTGATTATATCAAAAGCTACTATTGATCTCAATTTTATTTGCTAGTAGGATATGTCAAATTCTACTAGTAAATGTTCCTTGCCAATGAAGAGTGGTTCCAGTTCCAACCGGTTCAAGTTTTTTATTCCTCGGAACAACAAAAATAAGCAGCAACAAAATCCAGAACCAGTTAATCAGGATGTTTCACAAGTCGAATCATATGAGTCCGTTTCGCCAGTTTCTGCTAGCGTGAAAAATTCGAATAATCTCGTATCCTCGTTCACTCAAAAAATGCAAGTCGACTCATATTCGTATGAGTCGATCTCGCCAATTCCTGCTAGCGTGAAAAATTTGAATAATCTCTTATCCTCATTGACTCCATTGGTAGATATTAATTTTTTATCTAAGGTGTTAAAATTCAATCCTATGTTTTTTCATAAATTTTTTTCTCAACTTTGTGATGCTTTTTGATGACATTTTTAAAATAATTGACTCGAGTTCATCACAATTTTTCAGTGTTATGTTGAGTTTTGAATGCATCAGCTATTTAAGAACCACATTTGTTATGTATCATAAAAAATGTGATTATATTATTTTATAATTTAGTGGTCAAATTTATCAAAAAATTAAAATTATTTTATATTATTATCATAATAAAAAAAATTACAATTAAAAAAATTATTATCATTTTCAAGTAAACAAACAAATTATTTTTTAATACTTTTTTCAAATATTCATTTTAATGACCTTAAAAATGTAATAATAAATGGCTAAAAAATTCTTAAAACTTATCTATTTCAAAAAAAAAAAAGTTTTTTTCTCACTCAGAAATAAATCTTAACAAAGGGTCTTATTCATGATGAACATTTGTTTGATTATTTATTTTAATTACTTCTGAATGTTTTTTTCCTTATAATTTTATTTTTTATTAATAAATTGATATTTGTTTTGACTCTAAATTTCAGACTGTGGGCAAAGGAAGCAAAACTCCTGAAAATGCGGAGAAACCCTACTTTGTTCTTGAAGACTTGTGGGAGTGTTTCAAGGAATGGAGTGCATATGGAGTGAATGTTCCTCTCACACTCAGCGACCATGAACATGTCATACAATACTTTGCTCCTTATATCTCTGCAATTCAACTCTATGTTGAAGATCAAGAATTGGAGTAAGTTTGATTCTTTTTTCTCCATCTTTTATTGCTAATATATATATATATATATATATATATATATATATATATATATATATATATATATATATATATATATATATATATATATATATATATATATATATATATATATATATATTTCAGTTTATGAAAAATATTGTTAAGATAGCATAGCTCTTTAATTATTTGGTTGAGCTTAGAACACCATTATGCTGTTATGAAACTGTAGCAAGAAGGCCAGTGAGGAAAGTGGTACTTCTGTGCCACCAAACAAGGCACCTCATAAGCTTGTCTATGAATACTTTGAGCATGATTTGCCGTATGTACGCCTTCCCCTTAGTGATCAGGCAAGTCCTTTTCTTTTTCAAATATATCTCTTACATTACATCTCTTTCTCCGGTTTGAACCCTAACAGTTTCATTTTCCTCTCAGGTTTCAATTCTTGCTGAAGACGATCCTTGTATAAATAATTTGAAGAGCTCTGAATTATCACCATGTAGCTGGTTTTCCGTGGCTTGGTAGTATCTAAATCCATATCTTTCGCCGTCATTTTATTCTTTAATTTTATTTATTTATTTACTGTTTAACATTATGACAGAAGTCGATCCTTGTAGCCGATCTTATTTAGTATAATAAGGCATTGTTATTGTAATGTCTAACGAATAGAACTTGTGTTCAGGTATCCGATTTACCGTATCCCTCTAGGACCAACGATGAAAAGCCTCGATGCGTCCTTTCTTACTTACCATAAGCTGTCAACTGATTTCAAAAGTATATATTCATCTCTTTCATTTCCATTCTGATTGCCAAAACAAAACTTAAATTCTCATTTTGCTTACATTATTTTATATCTCTTCCTTTGTCACAGTCAAAACTCATCCGGAGATGCGTGACGGAAGGTTGAAAATCTCTCTTCCAAGCTTTGGCCTAACTACTTATAAGGTGAAAGGGTCGATTTTGCCTTTTCCTGCAGCGTCTGAATCGCGCCTATTGAACTCGTTTTTGAAGGCTGCTGATGATTGGTTGAAGAATTTGGAGGTCAGCCATTATGATCATAACCATTTTGTTAAGAATGGTAAGCAGTGGGTGGATTAGAAGAAGGTTTCTTGAGATGAGTGAAAGTTAGTTCATGTTGAAGTTAGAAAAGACTTGTTCTTATTAGGAATCTCTATAGTAGGAAGTTGAAAACTCAATGGTCTCAATTTTTACTTTGTTTGGAGTTAAATTAATGACTGTATCTTGGTATCTTGTCAATTTATGGTGGTTCATTATTATGATATTTATTTTAGTTAACCTTCCTTGAATCTTTTAAGAGGAAAAGTTTTTTATGATATTATGATTTATGACTTAGATTTACATCGTGGCTTAAATATCATAATAATTGACTTGTTTATTACATAAAAAAAATGTCTTGATAATGAGAACCCTAAGGTCATTGTGGTGATGCATTATCCTCTTGTCTACAACCTCTAGGGGGAGGAAAGTCATTGATGGTGGTTAAGGAGAATATGAGTTATCTATTCAAACTGTTGCTTATCTCTCAAAGGCCTGATGATCAATTGTTGTGGTGTTCATGATATTCTTTGAATTCACCATTTGATTGAAGTTTTTTTTTTAATAGGCAATTTAGACCTAGCAGGATTTGAACTTGAGACCTTGAGGGGAACACACCCTCAAAACCCAAGCTTTTATCACTAGCCACACACGCACAATTGATTGAAGATCTTACTTCCACTTCCACTTACTGCACTACATGAATGACGCGTGTTTGGCCCATAAATAATTAATCATCCTAAGCCAAAATATGACAATGCTATCTCAGATGAGCATGTCCATGTCTATATCCTTCTCCAATATAATCTATATTACCCATATGACACCCGCTTGAAAATAACAACTTAAATGTTGGAGAAGATTCCATATTATGATGAAAGAAGTAATCTTATTGTTGTTTACAAGTACAAGTGTCAGTTATTAGTCTCACATTGTTTAAAAAAATGGAGGTTAGGCACTTTATAAGTGAGAGGACTCATACACCTATCATTTTAAAGTTTTAGGTGAATATGTGGTGTCTCTTTCATTTGTGAGTTTCTCTTGACCCAATGTGGATGCTCCACATGATTACCCAACACTTATATCTTAGCATTTAGTGTCATGTCAAAACTACTAATTTTTCTTACGGAGATCGATAATGTCAGTTTCTTTTCTAAATATTCCTTTTTTTTAAAGTTCTTTTTCTACTCAAGTTTATTCTCAAATATTTATTTGAATACACACATTGTTGTACGTTGAGTTGGTGAATAAAATAGTGATAAGTTGAGTCTTTATATAATTTTCTTTTTATGACCATTAGATGATCTTGATCTTTTAATAAAGGAGCTGTTGTGATTTTTTACTATTGCACCTGACTATTCCGTGTCTTTAGAGCATATAGCAGGTTTTGCCGCAAACAAACATGTATATTTTGTCACGTAAAACATATAATATTGTACCTCGTGCACTGTTCTTAGATGTCTTAAATTTAAAAGATGATAGAGAAATGATCTAAGTTATTCTTTCTAAGAACAATCTTTACTGAAGGTTGCTAGAGGAATAAACTCTTAAAAGATATCAACTTCATATTCTATCAGAGGATAAAACTGTTGACTTAAAGGTTACAGTTGACCAAAGGAACCAGATGACTTGAGTACCATGACCAAACAACAAAGTTGACAACATGTACTAGCATGTACCAGAGCGAGTCACCAAGACACGTGCCAATAAGATGCTTTAACAAATGAAGTACCAATATGCTTAATGATCACTTTGTTTAGATGAAATCTTCCAAATTCATCTATTACACCAAATGATCATTTGGAGAACTTCATTACTCTTTCCAAATTACAATTAATCTTCTTAAAATATTTCTACATATGTAACAAACATTAGACAATAAAATTATTTTCTTACATTGTATTATCATCAAAATAAAATCAAAGAGCATTGTCTTCAAACTGTTTTAAGTTCAACATTGTCTATCATTTCACATATGACTACTACACTTGAGCTTAACTCTCCAGCACATAAGCACTAATGTAGAATTTTTACACAATTCTTAAGTTATCACTTTCCATGTAGGATTTAAAAGGAGTATTACTCCTCCTTATTCAATTATGGATTTTTGGATACTTATTGAGGAAATTCATCTCGAGGTTAGTATTCTTCTTTGCCACAACAACAATATAATGTTCTTCATGGACGACATAAAGTAAACAATAAAAGTTGTAGGATGTGATAAGATCATTCGTTTTCCTTTTTTTAAAATGGGAATTAGCCTTAAAGACACGATGATTGGTCAAAGGGTAAAAGAAACTGATTAGAATGAATTCTTGTTTGAGAAGGTGTGAGTTTAGAGGGAAAAAAACCCAAATAAGGTAAAAAAAAGTGAAACGGTAAAATAAATTCATGTCACATGTACAATGTGAAAAACTCGCATATGTGACGCAATATTAACTAGTCGGAGTATAAGGATATATAAATACCAACATATGCGAGCTTCTCACATCATACATGCAAAAATGTTCAATATGGAATCACACAAGAGATAGTCATTCTCACACGTGCAACGCCAATGTTTAAATTGTGGGATGACACACGAGATTTCCATATGTGTAAAAAACACTAAAATTTTAATTTATATAACTCATATGCTCGCACATGCAAGAAAATGTCCTTACATATTTAAAATTCTATGTTTTCCAATTCTATGTTTTCCAACAATGTAGACATAATTATAATTCCTTTCCCTCTAATTAATTCTAATAAAAGTATTAATGGCTATTATCTCTTCTTTCGTCGACGAAGATTCATAAGAGCGATCAATCATTTCTACTCATTCACTCAATTAAGTGAAATGACTGTAACCATAATCATTGGATTCTAAAAGTAAAAGTTAAAGATTTATTTTTATAATTTAAGAGTTTGAAGGCAACATCATGACTTGTTTTAACAGAGTGCCTTCACGAACAAACCAACATTATGAGAAAGATTGAGTTTCTTAAACAAACACAAGAAATCCTATTAGGTTTTATGAAAGAGAGAAGAAGAAGAAGAAGAAGAAAACTAGGATTGGTTATAACTGTTTTTACTATGCACTTACTCAACAAGGTTTCCAAGCTTACAAGTTAATAACAACTACCAGCCATTCTCAACAACCTGAGAGAACTAGTCTACTTATAGACTACTAAGCTAGCTTAAGCTACAAGATAAATTCAACAATTGGGCTAAACAAACTGGCCCAATTCAATATGCTAACAATCCTAGCATTTCGACTACTACATGTTAGAGTGTACTTCAACTACATCATGCAGGACTTCGATATCAGCATGTGAACAGACTTCGACAACATGCTTAAACTCTGTAGAACCAATAAGCTACCCTTGTTGAGACTAGAGTTAGACCCAAAATCTCACAAATATCCACCTTGGAACAAACTCTATAACATCAAGGAAACAAACTAGTTTTCTTCATGCAACTTTATCAACTGCATACGGTGGAAAAATTTGCATCTTGTCAATGTCTTGGTGATCATATCAGCAGTATTGTAATCTGTTAAAACCTTCAGCACTTGGACTTCTTCCCACTCGATTATTTCTATGACAAAATGCAACCTCACATCGATGTGCTTTGTTTGTTCATGATAAGTTGAATTCTTTGACAGGTGTATTGCACTTTGGCTATCACGTTTAACGGTGATTGCTCGACCTTGAAGTTTAATCTCCATAGTAAAACCTTCAAGTCATAATGCTTCTTTCACAACTTTAGTGAGGGAAATATATTTCGCTTCAGTGGTTGATAAGGCAACAACCTTCTAAAGTGTTGATTTTCAACTAATTGTTATCCCAAATATAGTGAAAATATATCTAGAAATATATTTTCTAGAATACGTACAACCTGCATAATCAGAGTCTAAAAATCCTTCGATTTTTACTTTGCTATCATCACCACGGGCTCCACCATAAATTAGGAATCTACTCAAAGATCCATTTATGTACCTTAGAATCCACTTCAATGCTTGCAAGTGCGTCTTTCTAGGATTGGCCATATACCTACTTAAAAGGCTTATTGTATATGTTATGTCTGGCATCGTACGGACCATGGCATACATCAAAGAACCTACTATACTAGCATATGGAAAGCTATTCATAAAGGCTCTTTCAACTTCAATACTAGGACTTTGAGTCGTACTCGTCTTGAATTGGTGATTTGTCGGTGTTACAACAGGCTTTGAGTTCGACATACCGAATTTGTCGAGAATGTTCTTCAGGTATGTCTTTTGAGATAAGCATAATCTTGACTGCTTTCTATCTCTCTAGATGTCAATCCTAAGAATTCTGGAGGTAGCTCCTAGATTCTTCATGTCAAACTCCTTAACAAGTTCATTCTTTAACTTCACTATATCCTCGACACAGTAGCTTGCTATGAGGATTTCATCCACATAAAGCAACAAAATAACAAGTGAATTTCCAGGTCAAAATCTAAAGTAAACACATTAGTCGAATTGACTCCTAGTGAAACCTATGTGTTCCATCAACTTACTGAATCTCCTATTCCACTATAAAGGAGATTGTTTCAGTCCATATAAAGATTTATTCAAATTTCACACATAATCTTCCTTTCCCTTTTCTGCATACCCTTTAGATTACATCATCGAGATTGTTTCATCTATATCATCATACAAGAAATCAGTCTTCACATTCATCTACTCCAGCTCTAGGTTGAACTTTACCACCATGGCAAGCAACATTTGAATAGATATGTGCTTCAAAACTAGTGAGAACACATCATTAAAGTCAACTTCTTCTTTCTGAGTGAATCCCCTAGCAACCAATCTTGCCTTGTATCTCTTTGACATTACTCCTTTAATTCCTTCCTTAACCTTGAAAATTCGCTTATAACCGACTAACTTGCCCCTGTAGGTTTCTCAATCAGCTCCCAAGTGTTATTATCATGGAGAGATTTCATCTCATCATTCACGACCTTCAGCCATTCAGTCTTATTTTGACTCCTCACAGCTTCCTTGTAGTCTCTAGGTTCTTCATCAAGGACCTCACTTGTTGAGATTAACGAAAAGCTATGAGATCTGCATAACCAAGTCTCTGAGGTGGCTTAATGATTCTTATCGATCTTTCTCTAGCCAACAGGTTGTCATTATCAGTCTCTTCATCTTTATCAGCAATTTGGGCTTCTTCTTCGACTTCATTTGGGTTATGTAATTCAACATCACTATGCTCCACCTCAACAGGAATCTCTTCATGTTCTAGTTCTTCTTCAGAGATTTCTTCGTTTCAACCAGCATCGTAAATTTTCTTGAATGTCATTCTCGCTTTATTGAAAACTACATCTCGACTTGTGATACACCTCCCGTGACCTGGCTCTAGGCACCACACACTACTACAAAATATACCTTTGGTAACACAATATTACTATGACCGTTTAAATAATCATATTAGTAACTCATTTTCGCGCGCCTGAATTTTTTAATATTTTATTAAAATAAATTTAATCACGGTCCTATAACACAACTGTTGTGGTATATTAAAGTTTATTTGCTTCGATTCCTAGCACCAATAATTTTTCTTTTTTTCATTATAAAAAGGGGTTGTCATTATACTCTTGTAAATATATTAAAATAAAAATAATTATCATAACGTTTAATAATAGAAACCATTGTGAATAGTTCTTACTTATTATCACAATTTTGGTTGTCATGGTGATAACTTTTACACACACACACATACACATAAGTGACATTATCAAGATTCAACACAAAATAACTATCACTCTCAAAACAAAACCCTAACACCTCTCTCTCTCTCTCTCTCTCTCTCTCTCTCTCTCTCTCTCTCTCTCTCTCTCTCTCTCTCTCTCTCTCTCTCCACATGAAGCGAACTCGTCCTCATAAGCTTCTTCAAACTTAAAGGTAATCAAGTCCATACGCTTTATCTTTTCTTCTTCATAAGCCTTCTTCCATTTTTCTCAAAACAAAACCCTAATATCTCTATCTTTCACATGCAGCAAACTCGTCCTCAAAAGCTTCTTCAAGCTAAAAGGTAATCACGTTCTTCCATATTTCATATCATTTCCATGTATGACACTAGTTCTTCTTAAAAAAAATTCATTTGGCATGATATTCTTGTTTTTTTTTCATTTGGTTGATGTTCCATGTGTGTTGACGTTGTTAATGTCATGGTGTTTATGTTTCAAAGTCTGGTTCAAGAGTTTATGTTTCCAAATCTGGTTGCAGTTTATGTTACGAAATCTCTTTACATTTGTCATGGTATTTTTTGACTTATAGGGAAAGTGAATGAAGAAAATTAACTTAAGAAAGCTCGTACTATGGGTATGGTTCACATATGATTTGTGTTGCTATGGAGAAACAATACAAGAAATATGAAGTTATTGTGTAAACTTCATCCGCTTGTATTTTTTCTTCATAGTAACACTAAGTAGATTAACTTCAACATTAATTCCATAAATCTTTTCAATAAAAGGTACGTTCGTAAAACATTTTATGTTGTATGTTGTCGTTGTTTTGTTGATAAAAGGTGTGTGGTTGTTATTGTTGTTGTTGTTGTTATTTTGTTGATAAATATTGATTAATGTTGTTGTATATTGTTGTTGCTGATAAATGTTTCTCATAATAAGAACAAAATATTGTCATGTCACCAAAAAAAAAGTTTCTTGTGGCTTAGCAATAATTTGTTTTTGTGAATCTTGCATCATTAATTTCTTATGCATATTGATAGAAGATCTAGTTGAGTTTATTAAATCATATGTAGATTGCTTGTTTCACTAACCCTTCACTAAAAATTCATTCATTTATATTAATTTAGAAAATTATAATATGAAAGTTAAGTTATATTTTAAAACCATCTTAGATCAATCAATATTTTTCAAATTGCATGCAACTCATAATTCATCTCTCGTTCTTTAACATATAGAATGTGACTCAATAACCTAAGTCCTTCATAGCATATACTCCTTCTATTTTAGTTTATTTTGAATTGCATCAATTTATTGACTAATTCCGACTCATAAACTAGAAGAGAAAGAATCGATGCTACAAAGGACTTAGGCCAATGAACCATATTCTATATGTTAAAGAGTGAGATATGAGTTATGAGATGCATGCAATTCGAAAAACAATATTTCGTTTAAGTTGTTTTTCAAGAATAATTTAATTTCCAGATCATTTTCTTCTACATCAATTTGAATGGTTGTATTTGTTTAGCGAGGTGTATGGAAAACAAATAATCTACATATTTTATAATAAACTCAGGTATACATACCACAACGGTTATCTTTTGTAGTTATGGTGAAACGTTAATTATTTTCATGATAAATTGTTGTTGCTGGGTTTCAAATCCAAGACCTAAATATATATCACAACGATTGTATTAGATAATCATTGTGATAGGAAGTGCACTACTTGACTTATAATCATGATCGCTCGACCGCGATGGAAAACATCATAAATATAACCACCCCCTTACCTCATAACGGTTAGTCGGGCATTTTGGTAACCTTTTTCAAACCATTGTGATATGGCTTTTACGTAGTAGTGACAACCTATTAAATTTGACTCCTTCAGGGTACCCCATGAACATGCAGCGACGACTGTCAAAGATGCGCGGCCTATTTTTTGCTGCAGTACAGTGTATAAGATCATAGCTAAGATCTTGACCTTAAGGTTAGGAAAACTTATTCACTTGGTAGTAGACGATAGCCAATGTGTGTTTATCCCTGGTAGAGTAATTCACGATAACATAATACTGGCTCAAGAATTGATTTGTGGCTATGCTCGAAGGGGGTGCTTTGCTTGATGCATGATCCAAATGAATGTGCAAAAAGCTTATGATTATGTTTAATGGCCAAAAATGGAACCTATTATGAAAAAATTAGGCTTTCCTTGTCAGTATGTTCAATGGATTTTGGCTTATGTTCAAACTGTTTCATACAAGTTCTCAATTAATGGTAGCCCGTCATAACTGTTAATTTCTAGAAGAGGCTTGAAGCAAGGGGACCCAATCTCCCCGTTATTATTTGATTCATAATAAGTTGACCGTGGCCATGTGTTCCCCCTTAATTGATAAAGTTATGCAAAGGATTCATCACTGGAGTACCAAGTTATTATTGTATGCAGGTAGATGTCAATTGATTAGAAATATTCTGTTCTTGGTAGCTAATTATTGGATGCAAGTGTTTCCTCTTCCAAAAAAGGTGATTTTTTATATTCTGTCTCTTTGTAGAACCTTTCTCTGGACGGGGGGTGAGGTAATTAGTAGAAAGGCCCCTGTAACTTGGAGTCATATTTGTATAATGATGTTTGTATCGAGTTTGGTGAAAGGAAAGAATACCATGAAAACATTCTTAGTGTCAAGGATGAAGGAAACAATTGTATTTTATTGAATTCATTATGCTCTTACCGCATTATGTAATAAATTTCTCAATATGCTTCATAATTGACTTGCCATCTTTCCTTAAAACGATAGCAAAGGTGTAGAAGACTTATAACCTCTAGGTAGAGGCACCAATATGCCTACTCCATTCAGGATAAGTCTTCTTATACATATGCATGTCTATGGTCTTTAGATGAATCCCAAAATTACCTCTTGGTTGTATCGACTAAGAAGTTGATATCCAACTGTTGTGGTCCAAGAGATTTATCCTCGATTGTAGTTAGTGCCACATATAACCTAGTGATTTTAAAAAACTATTGAAATTGAATCAGAGGAGGGGAATTGTTCCATTGACGCTCTTAGTTCACTTCTACATTATTTCTCACAAGAGTTGTTTAAACCTTATTAAAAACTCATAACAAACAAGTCTTACACGTTTCCACAGAGTCTTTAATTTCTATGTCAAAATATCAATATTTTAGTAAATAATATTTTCTTTGACTTTTTTAAAATATACTAATAAAAATACAAAGCCTCTTGAAAGTTACAAGTATTAAAATTTTTCAAAAACATAAACCAAGAAATAAAATAAAAACCTATAAAAACATTAAATTTATGAAAAAAATATTTAGATCCCTCATTTTTGCTTCTATAAATTCACACACTTTACTCCTCATTACATAACACCACATAAATCTTTATTTGTGCTTATGCTTCTTCTTCCTTAAAAACCAGATTTGCAACATTCACTCTCCCTTCTTCCTTAAAATTCAAATTTGCAACATTTAGTCTCCCTTCTTCCATCATTTCTTTATTTCTTCACTCTTTCATTCTCAAACACTGTTACTGATTATACAATTCATTTATTATTTCGATCATGTTAAACTTGTTAGAGCGGATCTTGCGGAATCCTGATAGCGTGAATAATCTAAATAATCTTTTATCCTCATTCACCCCTTCCGTCGATGTTAAATTTTCATCGAAGGTGTTAATTTTTTTTTAGTCATTTTTGCGTCTTGTTTACCTTTTGAAATAATTGATTGATTCGAATTCATTCGGACTTGTTGGTCTCAGTTTTCGTGTTTATTTTAATTTAAATCATATAATGTTGATTTTTTATTACACTGGCAATATTAAAACACATTTATTATGTATTAAAAAAGGGAATATATTATTTAATAATTTAAAGGTCAACTTTTTATAAGGCTGAAATTGTTTTTTATTTATTTACTTTAATGAAAAAAAACTTTTTAAAAGGAAAAAAAAGTTATCAACATTTTCAAGAGAACAAAACAACGTCTTATTTTAAATGAGTCGTAGTTTTCATTTTGTGAAACTCCTATTTAATTTTTTTATTAAAAAATGGATAAAAAATTCTAGACATTTTTTTCAAAAAGATAATTTTCACAAAGAAACGTAACAAACGGTCCTTAGTCATGAACGTAACAAATGCTTCTTTAGATCTGATCTTTTTTCTTCTTCTTTGGATTGAATAGGTTGAGAGCAAAGGAAGCAAAACTTACGAGTCTGGGGAGAAGCCCTACTTCGTTCTTGAAGACCTGTGGGAGTCTTTCAAGGAATGGAGTGCATATGGAGTTGAGGTTCCTCTTAGACTAAACGAAGATGACCATGTCTTACAATACTTCGTTCCATATCTCTCTGCAATTCAACTCTATGTTGAAGATGGAGAACTGAAGTGAGTTGAATTTCCCTTGTTCCATTTACACATATAGATTCTTTTGATTCTAACATGTTTCAAATTTATATGAATTTAAGACACTTTTTTGCCACCATTGTAGTGCTTAAAAACATGTTATTTTTTTGTTGAATTTTTTTAGCAAGAAGTCTAGTGAAAAAAGTGGTGATTCTATGTCTTCAAAGGAGACAACTAATAAGATTGTGTATGAATATTTTGAGTATTCTTCGCCATATGTACGTCTTCCTCTTACTAAGAAGGTAAGTTCCTTTCTTTTTTTGATGTATCTTTTAACATTGTATCACTCACCTTTTCTTGTTTGAACGTTAGTAATTTCATTTTCTTCTCAGGTTTTGACTCTTGCTAAAGAAAATCCTTGTATAAAGAATTTGAGGAGCTATGAGCTATCACCCTGCAGTTGGTTTTCCGTTGCTTGGTAGTGTCTATTGTCTAAATCCACATATTTCGTTGTCATTTTATTCTTTACTTGTTCCTTATTTAGTGTCTAACATTATGAAAAAAGTTGATCCATGTAGCCGACCTCACTTAATAGATAAAATTTTTGTTGTTGTATCTGACATATAGAACTTGTGTTCAGGTATCCGACTTACCGTATCCCTAATGGGCCAACGATAAAAAACATAGAAGCTTCATTTCTTACCTACCATAATCTGTCTACTAAATTTAAAAGTATATACTCATCTCTTTCATTTACATTCTGACGGCCAAATAAACTCTCATTTTGCTTACCTTATTTTATATGTTTCTTCCTTTGTTACAGAACCAGAGATGCATGACAGAAAGTTGAGAATGCCTCTTCCGATTTTTGGCCTAACAACTTATAAGGTGAGAGGGTCAATTTTGCCTTTTCCCTCAGCGTCTGAATCGCGTCTATTGAACTCGCTTTTGAAGGCTGCTGATGATTGGTTGAAGAATTTGGAAGTGATCCATTGTGACCATATGCATTTTGTTAGGAATGGTAAGCAGTGGGTATATTAGAAGAATGTTTTTTTAGATGAAAGTTTATTCTTGTTCATGTTGAAGTAGACACATAGAACTAGACATTAGGAAATGGCTTTGTTCTTATTAGGAATCTCTATAATAGGAAGTTGAAAACTCAATGGCTTCAATTTTTACTTTGTTTGGAGTTAAATCAATGACGGTCTCTAGTCAATTTATTGTGGTTCATAATTATGAAATTTTAGTTAATTTGGAAAAAATCTGTGAAGTGCATGTTCTCTTCATTTTCTATTAAAATTAACACATGATTATCACTATCTGATTTTTTTTATTTTCCATCACTAAGGATAAAATTTAGGAAAATATTTTGACCAAATTCAAACAAGGTTTTATTTTGGTTGGCACTTGAATGTTGTTCTCTTTTGATTTCAACGGTTAAACTCGATTCTTTGGCTCTTTGCTACATAAGACTCTAAAAATGTAGATTTTCCACATCATTTAATGCTTATCAAGATTTTTGGTTATAGTCAAAATCCCAACCCAAAAGTTCATTGAGCTCATAAATAACATATATGTTACTAGCAAGAGATGAGTTGAACATTGAGTGTGTTACGGTTATGGACAAGGTTTTTGGTTGTAGTTGTATTGTCTACTTACTTGCAAATTAAGATCATCATTTACTTGGTTTTGCATGATTTCAAGGAATTGGTGATGTGTAGGTTAGTGTGTGTCAAAATAAAGATTGCAATTGTGGATGAGAAGTATATTTTTGTCGTATTATTAAAGGGGGGGTGTTTGTTTCAAAAATTCATAAATAATTTTTTGAAATAAATTATCTGGAAATAAAAATATGGAGATTTAATTCTCACATATTATTTTTAAAAATGTGTTTCTCATATAATTTGAAGTTCCCCGAAAATTGAGTACTTATGTACTTTTTTAAAATAAATTATGTGAAATTTCATTAGAATGAATATTTCTCCTTCTTCTCATTTAAAAAAACATTTATTTTTGGAAATAATTTTTTTCCAAACATATAATAAACATGGGAATAACTATTTCCAAAAATATAATTTATAGACTTGAAACAAATACCATAAGTTTCAAAGTGGTGTGCATGAATGAAAAAGGAGTTTTGTGAAGTAAGAAACTAACATGTTTGATTTGTTTTATAAAATTGTATTTTAGTTTTTAAAAATTATAAAACTAAAAAACTTTGTTTGACAAGATATTTGTGTCCCACGGTTTTCAAAAGTTGTTTTAGCAGTTTGTTTTTAAAAGCTAAAAATGAAAAAACCTTTTAGATGTTTTTCTTTTCTATTTTGTGCTTTAAAAGCATGTGAAAAATTAGAGGTGATAATTAGATTCATTAAACAAACATACATTTAATTTATGTAATTTTCATCAAATCCATCTATTATATAGAAAGTTAGTTAAAGGATTGGACTCAATCCACCCATTTATATATGGATGGATTTAATCCATCTAACATATTATAAAGATTCAATATATAACTTTTAATATGTATTTTAAATCTATTATATTGGTTTATAATAAAAAAAATTATTTATGCAGTTACTGAAGTCAATAATTTAATATATGATTTTATTTAATTTATAAAATTAATTAAAATATCTCTCTCACACAAAAAATATTTTGGAGAAAGATTAATGTTATGGACGGACTAATATTCACTCATTTAAAAGATCTTAATGGATGGATTGAATAGAATTTATCCTCAATAAGTAGATTTGATTTGATTGGATATTTTAAAATAAATTTTAGTTGATTGTTAATGGATTAATGAAATGCTTTGAGAATTTGTTTTTCCAACCATATAGTTTTATTTGGCACCAACTTAATTTTTTTTTAATACCAAAAATACTCCTCTCATTTTTTTCATTAGCAAAGTGATAAAAAATTATCTCTCCTGAAGGAAAGATTTGGTAGTCTATCAAAAAAATTCGATATGCATTTTTATTGGATTTTTCAAATAAACTTGTATGTGGCAAATTTTACCGGTCTTTTTCAAAAACTCTAGTGACTTCTAGATTTTTCCTATAACCTTGAAAAACCAAATAGTGTTAATTTTCAACGTTTGATATTTTGCCGACACTTTTGTAAGGTTGTGATTGCTGACAATTTTTTGTGATCCATAGTGATTCAAAACTTTTAAAAATACGCACCATATATTATTAAAACAAATATCTCAGAATGTCTCAATATTTTGCTATTTCAACGGCGTTAAACCTCCTTTTGAGTTTCGGCTCACAGAGGACACTCATCTTGATATTCTGAAATATTAATAAGTTGCAAAACCTAGGATTCGAACCCAAGTTACTAAGGATCCATTGCTGCAAGCTTACCACCAAATCATGCATGTTTAGTTGTTTATAATTGCATAGGAGTTCTATATATTAATATTCAATTCTTTTTCAATAATATATAAATTAAAACTGTAATAATATTTTAATAGCTGTATAAATGTATTATTTAATAATTATATAATTATAAATTATTTAAATGTATTTTAATTAACGTTTTTTTTATAAAATATTTAAATGTATTTTAATTAACGTTTTTTTTATAAAATATTTAAATGTATTTTAATTAACATTTTTTTATAAAATATTTAAATGTATTTTAATTAATGTTTTTTTAGAAAATATTTAAATGTATTTTAATTAACGTTTTTTTTTATAATTATATAAATGGATTTTAAATGTATTTTTAAATATTTTATAATTGTATAATTATATAAATGTATTTTAAATATTTTAACGTTTTTTATATTATTACAGTTTTTTAATTTATATAAACGTTTTTATTAATAATTTTATTTAGATAATGCAATGATTTAAAAGATTGAGCAATAATTATATATAGATAATGCAATGATTAAAAAAACTGAGCAAATTCCTAACAAATATTTAAAAAGTTAATTAAAAAAATAAATAAAATTATTAAAAAAAAATTAATTAAGAAAATTATTAAAAAAAACATATTAAATAAAATTATTAAAAAAACGTTTATATAAATTAAAAACACTGAATAAAAATGTTTATGAAAATTATTAAAAAAATGTTTATATAAGTTATTAAATAATACATTTATATAATTATAAAAAAAACGTTAATTAAAAAAATTATTAAAAAAACATTTAAATAAAATTATTAAAAAAACGTTTATATAAATTTAAAAAACTGAATAAAAATGTTTATGAAAATTATTAAAAAAATGTTTATATAAATTATTAAATAATACATTTATATAATTATAAAAAAAACATTAAGTAAAAAAATTATCAAAAAAAAATTTAAATAAAATTATTAAAAAAACTTTTATATAAATTAAAAAAACTGAATAAAAATGTTTATGAAAATTATTAAAAAAATGTTTATATAAATTATAATCATTACATTTATATAATTATAAAAAAAAACGTTAAGTAAAAAAATTATTAAAAAAACATTTAAATAAAATTATTAAAAAAATGTTTATATAAATTAAAAAAACTGAATAAAAATGTTTATGAAAATTATTAAAAAATGTTTATATAAATTATAAATATTACATTTATATAATTATTAAATAAAATTAGTTTTTATACTCAACGTTTTTATTTTAATTAACTTTTCAAAATGTTAGCAACTTATAATATATGGAACTCCCAGCTTTTGCAACTTATTAATTTGCAATTTTGACAGCAGCCACGTCATACGCCCAGTCAGCCAAACATGGATTATGGCGCCCAGTCAGCAAGATTCTCCCAGCCCAGTCAGCCAAACATGGAATAGGGGGTGTGATATTTGTGATGCCAAAGCATAAACCTTGCCATTTGGGTTTACGAAACCTATGAGTTTATCTAAAAGAAGTGCTACCATCTTCAGCCACTGATTGTGTTGAATATTTGTCATATTATTGAGTTAATTATGGGTTGTTGAGATAATTATAGGTTATTGAGAGAATAGCTCACATTGTTGAGATAATTATGGGTAGAGATAATTGTTTGTTGAGGGAAACTAGGGTTTTGATTTTATAAAACCAAAACCTCGTATTATATATATGGCTTATAACATTGTAATATATATACAATTCACAAGACATGATAAAAGGGGCTGAAGTTACTCTATAGTCACAGACGTAGATAATTTGGCCGAACTGCATGAACAAAGCTTTTGTGTATTTCTCTATACTCTGATTTTATTTGCATTTTTATTCTAACAATTGGTATCAGATGACAATTAATCCGGGAGGCGCGAAATTTTAAGTGATTGAGTTTGACGGAACAGAAAATTTTAGTTTATGGAAAATGAGAGTTAAAATGTGTTGGCTCAACAAGGTTTACAGAAGCCGCTTCGTGATAAGAAATCGACGGATATCGCAACCGTTGATTAGAATGAGATGAAGGAGAAGGCCGCAGGTTTGATAAGACTTTATGTTTCTGATGATGTGATGAATCATATCTTGGACCTAACAACTCCGAATGATGTCTGAAATAAATTGGAAAATAAGTACATATCCAAGACGCTCATGAAAAAATTGCTCGTGAAGCAACGTCTCTACAGCTTGAAGATGCGGGAAGGAGGCGATTTGCAGGCTCATGTCATCGCTTTCAACAACATCCTCACTGATTTGATATGGCTTGGTGTGAAGGTTGATGATGAGGATAAAGCCATTATTTTGATGTTCTCTTTACCAAGCTCTTATGATCACTTGGTGACCACTTTCACATATGAGAAGGAAATAATCACGTTGGATTATATTTCTTCTACTCTTTTGCAACACGCATAACATCGCCTAAGTGTATAGGAATGTGGAGGAAATTCAGGTGAAATTTTGTTTGTGAAGGGAGGTTTTAACTGAGGCAGAGGCAAGGTTAAGCCAGTGGATTATGGAAAGAAAAAGAGGCTCAATCCAAGGATAGAAAAACAACAAAATGTTGTGGTTGCAGGTAAATTAGCCATTGGAAGAGGGACTATCCAAATAGTTCAGGCAACAGTAGTTCAGTAAATGTAGTTCATTCTGATGGGTCATGTAGTGAAGATGATTTTCTTTATGTTTCATCAGTAAAATGCACTGATGCATGGATTCTTGATTCTGGGTGCTCCTACCATATGACGCCGCGTCGGGAGTGGTTCAACTATTTTAAATCAGGTGATTTTGGTTTTATCTATTTAGGTGATGATAAAACTTGTACCATCACTAGAAAAGGGCAAATTAAAATTTCTTTGAACGATGGTGGCGTCCGCACGTTGAGTGAGGTGCGTTATATTCCAAAATTTAGGAAAAACTTGATTTCTCTAGGTACTCTTCAAGCAAATGGTTCTTCATTCCGGTCAGATGGAGTTATAGATATCATGAGGGTTAGCAAGGGTGCAATGACAGCAATGACAGCAAGGAGGACTTCATGCAACATTTATAAGTTGTTGGGGGCATAATTATGGGTGATGTGGTGTCTGTTGAAACTAATAATGATGCAACCAAACTGTGGTCCATGCGCTTGGGTCATCTCAGTGAACGTGAGATGATGGAACTGCATAAAAGGATTTTGCTGAAGGGTGTTCACAGTTGCACATTTGGATTATGCAAGTATTGTGTTCTTGGGAAACAATGTAGAGTTCATTTCAAGACTGGGCAACACAAGACCAAGGTAATCTTAGACTATGTCCATTCTGATGTCTAGGGGCCTACAAAAGATACTTTTGTGGGAGGTTCGGGGTACTTTATAACATTCATTGATGATTTTTCTCGTAGGGTCTGGGTTTATTTTATGAAATATAAATCTGAGGACTTTTCCAAGTTCAAACCGTGGAAGGTAGAGGTAGAGAACCAGATAGTGAGAAAGATAAAGTATATGCGGTTTGATAATGGAACTGAATACACTCACAGGAAGTTCATGCATTTTTGTGAGAAGAATGATATCTAGAGGCACTTTTCTGTGAGAAAAAGACCACAACAAAATGGTGTTGCAAAGAGGATGAATAGGACTCTGACAGGGCAGGCAAGGTGCCTTTGGTTGAATGCTGGTCATCCAAAATGTTTCTGAGGAGCATCACTCAATATGGTATGCTATCTTGTTAACAGATGACCACGTGCTTTATTGGATGGAAAATTTACAAAGGAGGTGTGGATAGGTAACCCCATTGATCTGAGTAATTTGATGATTGTTTAATGTCCAACATATGTGCATATTTCTAGTGAGAATCAGTCTAAACTTGACTCAAAGTTAAAACAGTGCATCTTTATTGGCTACAAGAAAGGCGTGAAGGGGTACAAGTTATGGGATCAGGTTAAGAGGAAGGTGGTTGTCATCAGA
Source organism: Vicia villosa (assembly GCF_029867415.1). Classification (NCBI taxonomy): domain Eukaryota; kingdom Viridiplantae; phylum Streptophyta; class Magnoliopsida; order Fabales; family Fabaceae; genus Vicia; species Vicia villosa. The sequence continues at coordinate 751,665 of NW_026705246.1, read as the reverse complement.
GATGTTATATTTGATGAGCAGTCAATGTTGAAATAGTCAGATGTGACAGTTGTGCCAGATACTAAGGTAGAAAATTCCTTTCAAGACAAGATTTAGGTGGACATTAAGGAGCCACCATATAGTCTAAGGCAGATTATAGCCCAACAGCAAGATGAACCAGACTCATTCAGCTGGAGTGCAAGATTCCGGTGGAGTACAAGACTATACACTTTTGCATGATAGGGAGCCCCGTCGTATTACACCTCTAGTGAGATATGTAAAATCCCATTTTTATTTATTAGCTATTTTATTATTTATTTAATTATTTAATTATTTTTTGGTATGATAATTATGTGATTATGTGTTAATTGGGTTATTTGAATTATTAGGAGTAATTTTTGGTATGATAATTATGTGATTATGTGTTAATTGTTGAGAATAACATTGGTTGGCTTGTATGCTCTATGTTATTTGTGATTGATAAATGCTATGTGAATGCTTTATTGGTAATGTATGTGTGTTGTGCAATATTATGGTGGATAATTTGATGTGTGCGAATTATTGTGAAATACTTGGATGATTTAGGTTATGAGATAATATAAATTGCATATATTGTGAGTCTTGTTGCACATGCATTCATGGGGAGATTGTACTCCAATTTGTGGCTTTGACCCTAGTGTGGAAACGAAAGCACTGGACTATGTGTTCATATTGTGGCTTTGATCTTAGTGTGGAAACGGAAGCGGTGGACTATACGTTCATATTTGAGCTTTGGTCTTGTCTAGATCGGAAGCGTGGCTCTGATTCTAAAAATTGAATCGAGGGAGAGGTGAGCTAGATGTTCACATTGGTACCACATGCATGAGTAGTAATTGAGTTGCATTGGTGTCTCATGTGACGATTGTATGATGATTGTTTTGATTGTGCTATATGCGAAATTGAGTGGATTGTGATAATCGTGATGTTTTGATTTGGTGTGCAATGTATGATAATTGATTTAATTGTTATATATGTGGTAACTATGATGGAATATCTTTGGTATCTGGAATTAGAGTAATGTTGTATATGTGAACATATGACATGTATTGGGAAAGGTGGAATACATGAGTATGTGATTTTTTGTATTGATGTGCAATATGTGCTAAATAATGTAATTTGTTACATTGTGGGATTTTGTGATTGAATTATCTTTGTACCTTGACTTATTGAGTAATGTGGTATATGTAAACATGTGAATTGGATTGAGATATGTTAATTACATGATTATATGAAGTGTGATGAATGGTTTTAATGTGTGTATGTTATATATTGCTTATTATTATATATTCCTATTATGATATGAATTCTCACCCTTCTGTTGGAATGATGTTTTATACGACATCGCTCAGGTACTCAAGATAGTGATGCTTCTCGCAAGGATTAGCCGGAGGAGTTAGATTGTGTTATTTACTTATATTAGGTAGTGAGTCATGCTCTGGTCATGTAACGCGGAGTTTTATTTTTGAACTCATGTTTATGTTGAGAGATATTGTTATACTCTCTTATTTTGGTATTGTATTCTGAGATGATATGTTTAGTGGCCTTAGTGCCCAATGTTTGGATCATATGACTTATTATATATGAGATGAATATGTTGTTGGCATATGATTATAGTATGGGATATAATCATTGATAATATTTTGTGAAAGAATATTATGTATCATTGATTTTTTGTGTTTATGTGAGAAGCCTTGATGATTTTCTTTTATTTTTCTGTTAATATATGTTGATGATATGTTGATTGTTGCCATTGCATGATATACAAGAGTTGATGACCAAGTTGAGCAAGGAGTTTGATATGAAGGATCTGGATGCTGCGAAGAATATTCTTGGGATGGAAATTCACATGGACAAAGGAGCTAATAAATTATGGTTGTCTCAGAAAAGCAATGATGAAGGCGTTTTGAGCAAATTCCACATGAGAAAATCAAATCACATAATTGGAAAATCATCTTAAGCTCTCTTTGGAACAATGTTCGAAGACAAACTAAGAGATTAAAGATATATCTAAGATTCCCTATGCTAGTGTAATTGGTTGTTTGATGTAAGTTATAGTTTGCACTATATCAGATTTGACACAAGAAATTAGTCAAGTGTGCAAGTCAATGTCCAAGTCAGGGAAGAAACATGTGGAAGCAGAGAAGTGGATCCTAAGGTACTTCAAGGGTACAACATATCGCGGTATCATATTCAACATGGAGCAGGGTATTCCATCAGTTGTGGGATATGCGTACTCTGACTATGCAGGTGATATGGATGATATGAGGTCTACAACAAGGTATGTCTTTACTCTTGTGGGGGGGCCTATATGCTAGAAATCATCAGTTCAATCCATAGTAGCTATGTCTACAACTGAAGCAGAATACATTGAAGTAGCTGAAGCTGCCAAGGAAGCATTGTGGCTTACAAGGTTAGTGAAAGAGTTGGGTGTTGAGCAAGGTGGGGTTCAGTTGCATTGAGATAATCATAGTGCTATCTATTTGGCGTACAATCAGGTGTATCATGCTAGGACCAAGTATATTGATGCGGGGATCCACAAGATCATGGATTTTTGACATCCAGGAAGATATTACTGCAGAAGGTTTACACTTCCGAGAATGCAGCTGATATGTTGACCAAGCCATCCACTAGTGACAAGTTCTCAGTGTTAAGCATGAGGTGTACCTCCCTAGTTACCAAGACGATTCTTTACGTAGGAAGTCTTCATAGGGGTTTGATATTCGCCAAGGTGGAAATTTTTGAATATGGCTCATATTATTGAGATAATCATGGGTTGTTGAGTTAACTATGGATTGTTGAGAGTATTAACTCATACTATTGAGATAATTATGGGTTGTTAAGAGTATAACTCATATTTTTAAGATAATTATGGGTTGTTGAGATAACTATAGGTTGTTGAGATAATAGCTCAAATTGTTGAGATAATTATGAGTAGAGATAATTGTTTGTTAGGGGAAACTAAGGATTACAATTTAAGATAAACTAAAACCTCGTATTATTTATATATATATATATATATATATATATATATATATATATATATATATATGGATTGTAACATTGTAATCTATATACAATTCACAAGACATAATAAAGGGAATTATAGTTATTTTATAGTCGCATACGTAGGTAATTTGGCCGAACTACGTGAACGAAGCTTTTGTGTGCTTCTCTATACTCTAATATGTATTCGCATCTGTTCTAACAGATTAATTTGGAAGCATGATAATGAAGGTTCTTTTTCAATGGCTTCTACTTATCTAGTTTAAAGGGAAAAAATTTCTTCTTCTATGGCCCCGCACCCGACTATGATTCAGAGTCAAATTCTTCCCCTCATTTAAAATAGTAAGGCTCTTTATAAGATCTTCGTCTTTTCTTGGCAGTTATCTATCCCTAATGGGACGACGCTAAAAAACATAGAAGCTTTCATTTCTTACCTACCATAATTTGTCAACTGAATTTAAAAGTACATATTCATCTCTTTCATTTCCATTCTAATTGCCAAAATAAATTTAAATTCTCATTTTGCTTACATTATTTTATATATCTTACTTTGTAGTAGGAAAAACTCAACCGGGGATGCATGACAAAAAGTTGAAAATGCCTCTTCCAATTTTTGGCCTAACAATTTATAAGGTGAAATGGTCACCTTTTTCTTTTCCCGTAGTATCAGAATCGCGCCTATTGAACTCGTTTTTGAAGGCTATTGATGATTGGTTGAAGAATTTGAAGGTAAGCCATTATGATCATAACCATTTTGTAATGAATGGTAAGTAGTGGGTAGATTAGAAGAAAGTTTGTTCATGTTCATGTTAAAGTAAACACATAGTCCTTGAAATTAGGAAAGGGTTTGGTTCTTATTAGGAATCTCTATAGTAGGAAGTTGGAAACTCAATGGCCTCAATTTTTACTTAGTTTGGAGTTAAATCAGTGGTTGTCTCTTGTCAATTCATTGTGGTTAATCATTATGAAATTTAAGTTAATTTGGAAAAAAATTGTGAAATCCACGTTCTCTTCATTTTCTATTACAATTAACACATGATTATTATCACACTTTACATAAGTCTCTAAAAATCTAGATTTTCAACATCATTTAATGTTTATCAAGGTTTTTGGCTATAGTCAAAATCCCAAAATATAAAAACTCATTGAGTTCATAAATAGCATATACGTTACTTGCAAGAGATGAGTTGTACATAGATTGTGCTACGATTAGGGACAAGGTTTTGGTTTTAGTTGTAGTGTCTACTAGCAAATTATAATTGTCATTTGCATAATTTCAAGGAATTATTGGTATGCGTGAATGGATTAGGAGTTTTGTAAAATCAGACACTAAGTTGGTTTTTTGTTTTGGGGAGTGGGGAGGGCCGAAGCCCATAACAGAAAACACGTTAAAGGGAAATCACCCGGGGAACAAGAATCCCAATAACATCTATCTCAAGTAATCCATCTAGATCAATTGGGAACTGATGGTAAATTTTGAATCCTAGCCCATGTCCAAGACTAAGATTCGCCAAAGTGTCTTGCAGCAGTTTGCCTCTATGTGGATATGCTTGATTCTCACATCCCAATCATTATTCAACAATTCTCTCATTTGTTGAATAATGCCGCTACCTTCTCCAAAGCAGGACTTTTCAGCATTAACAGTTTTCACAGCCGTCCTATTATCAATTTGGAGCTCAATCTTCCTGTGACCTTTATCCCGAGCAAACTTCAGACCTTCTACCCCCCCCCCCCCCCAAAGCTCAGCATTGAGGTTGTTACACCGCCTAATGTTTTTGGAAAAACCTCTCATTGAACTCCCTCAACTGTCACGGCAAAGGCCCCCACATCCAGCATACCCATTGCTCTTTGAAACCCCATCAACATTAATCATGATCTTGTCTCCCGCAGGTGGCTCCCATTTGATGTGAGCAAGAACCTTGTTGCTGATCTTGAATCTCTATTGCAGCTTGAGGCTAGTGAAATAGTTGATCTTGACACTAAGTTTGATTTGTAAATCTGTTTTAAATTTTAAAACTTAAAATTAATAAAAGTTATTTGATAGTTTAATTTTACAAAATTATTTTTAAAAATTATTATCTATTTAAAATTTTAAAAATTAAAAAACTAAAATAGATTTTAGATATTTTAGTTTTTCATTTTGAAAATTGGTATGAGAAAAAAAAAAAAAAAAAGCGGTACACTTTTCATTAATAAAAAATTTGAAATATTGTGTAACTTTAAAAGAGTTATTAATAGTATTGTTACTGATCATTTTTTTCTTCAAAACTATTTTTTAAAATAGATTTAAAAATATTTTTCAAAAACTAAAAACTAAAATTCATTCAACCCTTAGTTGCTTTAGTTTTTAAAAAGTTTTTTTTTTATTTTTAAAAATCCTAATTATAAATGGTTTGATAATACAATTTTATAAAAGTATTTTTCTAAAATTGTTTCCTATTTATTAGTTTTAAAACATAAAAAGAAAAACAACTCAGATATTTTCTTTTCCAATTTTGAATTTTAGTTTTGAAAACAGTGAAATTGAAAAACACATAATTGTCATTAATTAATGGCGATTGTAAAATACTTTTAAATCCTTTTCCTAAATTTCATTTGTTCTAGTTTGTATTATATTTCACAATACAACCAAACGTATATTTTTTAAATATTTTTTATTCTTTTTAGTTATATGACGTGTGAATAATATATATATATATATATATATATATATATATATATATATATATATATATATATATATATATATATATATATATATATATATATATATATATATATATATATATATATATATATATATATATATATATATATATATATATATATATATATATATATATATATATATATATATATATATATATATATATATATATGAGGGTGTATCATATGAGAATGTGAGAATGAATATAAACCATGGGATTTTAAACTAAATGGGGGAGATTATGGGTGAATCTTTTTTTTCTCTCTCCTACATTTTGAAATAAATGATGTAGGAGAGAGTAAAAAAGATTCACGCATAATCTCCACCATTTATTTTAAAATCCAATTGTTAAGATTCATACTCAGATTCTCATATAAATATGACATTCTCATATGATATATATATATATATATATATATATATATATATATATATATATATATATATGTGAAAAAGTTAACATGTGCATTAAGGGCATACGTTGATAAATTATTTATAAAAATATTTTTTTGAAACACGTGCATTTAATGTGTCAAAATTTTAAACATTACTTTTTTACATTTAATTATATTTAATTTTTTTTTAATTATAGTATCTTTAATCCTAAGGACACATGTTAACATGATATATATATATATATATATATATATATATATATATATATATATATATATATATATATATCAAATGAGATTTTTACTTATAATGAAAATTGAGAACATTTAATAATAGTAGTTGAATTTACATTAATGACTCGTATTAATTTCAGATTTTGAAATATTTATTTAATGTTTTTTTTTGTGTGTAAGCAAGATATTATATAAGGGAGAGAACTAAGGGTTGTCTAACCTGATTACACGAAGAGACGGGAATACCCGACAAAAAGAAAAATTACAATCCAATTAAAATTACGAGAGAAATAACAACGGATCCTTGCTAAACTCGTAAAAGGTATAATTGAAATGCGTAATTTTACCGCAAAAAGATCACTTCCAAACCAAGAGCTTTATGTTCCACACCGTGTTGTTGTCGTTTCATCCCTCCTCCCGGAAACAAACCCCATTCCTTAACAACCATAAAGTCCAAGCAGTGGCGAGCCAAATAACGTATACCTTACTCTCTTTAACCTTTTGTTTAAGAAAGAACAAATGTCAATCCATAAAATTCGATAAACACTCATCTTCCAAAGTATCCACTTTACCTACCCAAAGAGCAATTTCGCTCCAAAAGCTCTTAACCATGCAACAACCAGAAAAAGAATGATTCTGTAATACCCCATATTGGTCTAAGCATGATTATACATAAAATTGTGAAGTGCTAAGGAGAAACTATGAGTTAAGAGAAGTGAGTGGATTAGTTATAACCTAACCAAATGGCATAGTGGTAAATCTCATTTAGTTGAAGGGCATTTTGGTCATTAGTCTTCAATTGCATGTGAACCTAAGGCCATGTTTGATGGAGTGTATTACAAATCACATTTTATGAGTAGATTTGAGAGAAAGAAAGAAAGAGAAGCTTTTATTCATCATCATCTTCTCCATTTTCGTACACCATGGGCAGCACTCACTAAATCAGGTATAACTCTCTGCTCGTAACACTGATCGTAACGGTTATGGTCTTGTTGGAAAGCTAACGAAATTCTCTTCGATTTGGTATACTAATTCGCATTCATAGGTGTTGTATTGAAGGAGAAAATCGAGCTTGAAGTTGTGTCAGTCATGCTGAAAGTGTGAAGAGAGGGATTACGGGTTTGTTCTTGTTAGAGAGGAAGTTTTGATCAAGAAGGAAGCTTAATGGCTGCATGATCATCATCTCAACCTCCATTTGATCCAAGGTGAGTCCTTAGATAGTGACTTGGGGGTGTTGCATGTAAGGGTTTGTGATTGGGGATTTAGGGATTGTGAGATAAAAACATAATATGTGATTACTAAAACTTGTTTATGTGATAATAACCGAATATGTGTTCTTCTGATCAATTACATGCTATAGATTGCTAAAATATGATGAGACTCGTATTTGGAATGTTATAGGTAATTGGATTGGGATTGGTTTAGGTTTGGGACTAGTTTAGAACCCTTAAAATGCAGAAAATTGATTCTGCTTCAGGGTAATCGGTTACTGGCATTTGGGTAACCGATTACTCTGTAGAAAATTGCGTTACTGGGCATTTTTCATGCCAGTAACCGGTTACTGGACTCTGGGTAACCGGTTACCCTGGGCAAAAGTGCAAAAATCAACAAACTTTAGAAATCCGTAACTTTTGCGTCGTAAGTCCGTTTCGCGCAAACTTTATATCGTTGGAAAGCTAGCGACGTGTACTTTCTAATAAAATTGGTCCCCAAACCAGAATGCTTGATTTAATTATATTTGAACCCCATTTAGTGTGTCTTGTCGATGGAAACTGAATGTTGCTATTTTCCCCCGAGAACAGTTTCATTCCGTAAAGGGAACCGGATGTCTCCTTAGTCATGTGAGACTTGTTTAATTGGTATTTAAAAATGCTAATGTCATATATGATCATGGATGTGGTAATTTTAATATGTGAATTATGCATGATTAGAATGAATTAATCTCATTGCACTTAATTGCTACATTATGTTTAAATGTGAATGCCATATTGTGATGAGACATGAATATATTGTTGATGCCCGTTGTTTCCGTTAAACAATTGGGATTTGTGTGCTTGTGTGATTGGCGATTGATGCGTGTGTATGCTTGAATCGAAGCGGGCCGGGGGCTAGGTTGCGTTATGTCCCGGGCTTTGTGATCAATGGGACAGCCCCGATCATGTGATCTTGGGCTCACACCTGAGCTATCGTTGCAGTGTGCTTGTGAGGGTCTTGAGGCATTTTCCCACTTGGCGTTAACACACTTGCGTGCTCGGTATGGTGGCGTTATGCGGCTAAGTAGGCCTACGCATAACAGGTAAACAATCTCTAGTGGTGTCATGTAGGCTGCATCACTAGGCTTTCGCCCGATGGACCCATGTGTCAAGAAGGCGTATTGTACTCGGCATTAACACATGTGCGTGAGGATGGTTAATGGGACAATGACGCCAATTAGGCTAAGGTCATCTCGCGGCCAGTTAGGCTTGTGCGAACCCGTCTAATCATCTTGAGGTGTGCTTGTACAAGTCTCTTGACAATAGGCATGGGCGTGATTCATCGAGGGTGTGTTTTATAACCTAGTCGAGGCATTAACACGCTTCTGGATTCCCCGTACACGGGTATGGGTTTTGGCATACGTGTTTGTATACTTGTGATATGATGAGTCCTATGGTGGACGATTCCTTGTTTTCTCCGTACTTGTACCGGATGTGAGGATAAACCCCGAATCAATGGTGGATTCGGTTTTGATGCATGTACCCTGTAGATCCGAGTGGACCCATAGGATAGGAGGACTCACTGAGATTTAGTAATCTCACCCCCAATCAACTTATATTTTTTTCAGGTGCAATTTAGTAGCGTTTGGTCAGTAGCAGGTTTGGACTGAAGACTTGGAAGTGGTGATGGCTCGGAGACCTCGTCAGATCTCATTTTCCGCTGTGCAGATCCATTGAAGACACATGTTTTTCTATTCCTAGTAGAATTTCATGTTGTACTCAATATGGATCTTTCTATATCTATAGCTTTTGTATGTACTCAGTATCAATTTTTAACGTTTCATGCATAATATACTAGTCAGTTATGTATGGGGTGTTTGTTGAAAGTATTTGTGGGTAAATATTTTCGGTAATATATCGTATCCACAGGGATTGGTTAATATCACTGCCTTTCTATAGTTGTTTATTTTGAGTTAAGAAATTTGGTTTGGTTTGTTTTATACTAATAATAATATCAAAAGCAAATAATAAAATAAAAGCAAGTAAAGGACTTTGTGTTAACAATTAAAGAAAGATGTTGAGTCTTTAGGGTTCATCAACCTAATCCTATACAATTATCAATTAATTCTCAATAGAACAATCCTTTGAATCATTATCTTCACTTATCCTCAAATAAGATTCCATGTCTGCAAATCAAATTAGATAACTTTTACCGGTATGAGATTCGATCTCTCCAAATCACAATAACGATAATAGTAATTAAGAACGATAATTATGAAAACCCAATTACAATTCCATCTCTGCAAATTGCAATTGAATCAATATAGTAACCTAGGGCAAAAGTTAAATCCTTTCTTTCGATCAAAGATTCAACAATGATGTAAATTAAAAGCAAGGTTTCTTATTGATAATAAATTCAAACAATTGTTCACAGGAATTAATCAATGGTAATGTATATTCATAGGTTAACTACTACCTTAGACTCAACAAGAGGGATTTAGCTCTCCATAGACATGAAGAACATACAAGAATCAATGGAGGAATTCATCTTCATCAATAGAATGTCTTCGATTGGTAAAGAATCCACCTTCAATTGTTGTTCTCAGCTTCAGAATCAGATAGCTCTCCTAATTTCGCTCCCACAAAGTATATCTCACCACTTGGAAAACTAGGGCTTTAAAACAGAACTTTTGGGCTTTTAACGCCGAGGCCGCGGCGCGGCAACGGGCTGGCGCGGCGCGATCAAAAACAGAAACTTTGGCGCGACGCTGGCTAGAACTCCCGCGGCGCGCCCTTGTCAGACTTCAACTTTTTGCTTTGCCTTTGAGACTTCAAGCTCTCTATCCTCCTCATGTTCTTCTTAAGTTCCAATTCAGCTCAAAACCTGCAACAATAACACCCACAAGTGATTCGATTTGCTTTACACATGAACTAAACTTATTCAGTTCAATTCTTAATAAAAACCTATGGATTCATCACATTTTTGCATTGGTTTAGAGAAGAAATCACTTATATTAACACATGAATTTACCATTAATTTACTCCTAACAAACTCTCCCCAACTTAGAGTTTTGTTTGTCCCTAAACAAAATTACTTACCTCCAGCAAAGTTTACCGACAATCAAGCAACAAGTTTTTCAAAAAGTTTTTCTCAAGTGGTTCAATCCAGTAACTAAGTCAAATACTCCTCTTCTACCTGCAAACTCAGAATATACACATGAAACAAACGTTGAAAGCAAATTACCTCCAGAAGTTCAAAACACTACACAATTGTAATTGAATCAGCACTAATCACTCTCATCAAAAAGTATGATGAATAAAAGAGGGGTTAAACACTCATCCAAACAATTAAATCAACAAAGATCCATATCATACGTTCACCAAATTGCTCGCATCAAGTCTTGTGGAATCTGAGAATCAGAAGGTCTTTCTATGGTTGTAATGTGGTTTAGATTCAAAGAAAAGAAGATAATCAAGGGTTGTTCCTAATATAGGGAAGCATCCAATTCATAACTTATTTCTTTTTCTCTAAAACTCTACTTCCTTTACCTGTCCATCTTTTTTCATTCGTAGCTTGGTTTTTCTTTTTCACTTTTTTTTTTCAGCAACCGTTATATTCTAACGTTGTTACTCCTCTTTTTTTTTTTTCAAGCTACGACTTTTTTATCTTTCACCGATTACCATAAGTACTTACTCTTCTTTTGAATGTGACTCTCCCCAACTTGGAGATCAACCTGTATTTAGATTATATGAATGCTCCCCTACTTTCTAAAATAGGTCAAAGAGAAAACACATCACCAAATTTTATGGTTGATGGTCCAAAACAAAACTTTTTATTGAGATCAAACTCACCAGGTATTTCCTTGGTGCATATTATGATACTTACCTTGACCTCAGGCTCAAAGAATGGTTAGCAAAGGATCACACTCTCACAGAAGCAAATAAGTTTTTTTATTGGAATAGGCTAAAAGAACTCTCAGATTCAAACAAGTGCCTCAATCACTTTCACAGATTTCCACAAACGATGCAACAAACGGTTTAGCATGATACAAACACGTCAAAATAATTGATGGTCTCCTGCATATAGTAAACAATGGAAAGCTTTCCTCACAATGGTTAAGGCTAAGCCGATCCAACAAACAATGTACCATAAAGAACTTCTGACAGTATTTACTAACACCTTAAGTTTCATTGCACACATTAAGAGTTTGAGTTCAAAAATTCATACCTGCTTTGTTACTTATTGAAAAAGAAAGTGAAAGTGAAAAATTTTTGAACATTCACTTCCTACCACTTTTCATACATGTTGCTTCCTTGTTGATACTTCGCTTGAGATTCTCGCTTTGTTATGGGACTACTTACTCTAACTGGGAGCAAATAATTAAAAAAAAACAGAAAATTTGAACAATTCAAAAATAAATAGCTCCACCCCCCAAACTTGAACTAAACATTGACCTCAATGTTTCGTAACAAGTCCGAGAGGGTGACATACAGAGAGTAACGCAATATCAATTGCTGCCTCCTAGCTTTCACCAGACGGGTTCCCTGATTATTTCCTGAAATAAAAGCTAAACAAAACAAAACATTAAAAGTGTGGGTTACCTCCCACGAAGTGCTTCGTTTAACGTCGCATGGCTCGACGGTCCATTACCCCTTGTTTTATGGAGGGTATTTCCTTTTCCAACACTCGCTACTTTGTACTTCCATACCCACAAACTCATGAAGATAAAAAGCATGGATAGCTTTTCTCTTCACTTTATCTTCCCCATTCTTATCACTCTCCTTAGCCCTCTTTTGACTTTTGACATCATCATAATTTGGTTTCATTGGAGAAGATATGTTAGAGACTTTTTCTTGGAGGTTTTTGAGATTTTTGTTTTCTTGTGCACCTTCCGGTATACCAGTTGAATTTTTCTCATTTACCCCTGACCTGTGTTTCTTGACTCCCAGCATCTTCAAGGTTACTTCTTCATCAAATGATTTTAGCGTTAGCGTCCCCTTTTCAATGTCAAGATTACAGCGTCCTGTCGACAAAAAGGGTCTCCCAAGAAGGATCGGAGTTTCTTCATCTTCCGGAATGTCCATGATGTGGAAGTCAACAGGGAAAACAAACTTATCAACTTCTACTAGTACATCTTCCGCTACTCCATAAGATTTCTTAATAGTGTGATCGGCGAACCGTAATTGCGACTTACTTTCACTAATCTTGTCTAATTCAAGCCTTTTGAAAATGGATAACGGCATTAGACTCACACTAGAGCCAGAATCGAGAAGTACCTTTTTAAATGATATATTCTTGATAGTGCATGGTATCGCCACCGCCCCAGGGTCTCTTCTCTTAATTGGGATTTTTCTTGCTGCAGCGACTATACTACATTTTTCGATTGCCATTTTTGGTTCTCCCTCTAGTGATCTTTTTTTCGCCGATACCTCCTTCATAAATTTCTTATACACAGGTACGTGTTCCAGTGCTTCAAAGAAAGGTAAATTCACTTCTAACTTTTTGAATAAGGACGTAAATTTCCGAACGTCTTTCTCTTTTGAATCCTTCTTTGTTACTCGCAAAGGGAGGGATGGTTTAATCACCTGTTCAACATCTTTCTTATTTTTTTCTTCAACTGGTTTCATTGGTAGTATTCCAACTTCTGGCTCTTTTAGGTCCTCTCTTATTTCCAGATCTACCTCCATCGCCATAGGGTCACCTATCTCCTCTTTCTCTTTTTCCGATTCTAAACCCTTTTGACTCCTTGTTGTAACAGCATTAATTTTCTCTTGGTCTTGCGGTTTTTTCACGGTTGAGTTTGGCAAGGCTCCTTGTGCCTGTAGAGTAAGCTGATGTGTTATTTGCCCCACTTGAGTTTGCAGATTTTTAATTGCAGCTTCCTGGTTCTTCTGATTTATCACTGATGTTTGAATGAACTGATTCACTGTTTCCTCTAACTTGGATTGTCCTCCTTGCTGTTGTTGCGGTGGTTGAGTGTATGGTTGGAATGCTTGTTGTTGATACCCTTGATTCGGTGGCCTTTGTTGGTACCCTTGATTGTTATATCTTGGTGGATAACCTTGTTGGTATGGCTGGTTCTGATATTGATTCTGCCTTTGTCCTTGGTTATTGTTCATGTAATTCACTTCTTCTTCTTGCATTGGTGGACAGAATCCTGTTTGATGATCTCCCTTGCACAATTCGCACTTAGCAACTTGATATGAATTAGATACCCAGTTCAGCTCCTTGATCTGTTGTGGTAATTTAGACATTTGTTGTGTCAAAAGTTCCACTTGTGAAGTTAGCAATTTGTTCTGAGCAAGTAGAGCATCACTGTTGTTCAACTCTAACATTCCGGGTTTCTTATCTCTTACTGTTCGATCATGATTGCCTTGACGATCATTTAGAGCCATTCGCTCTATTATCTGAGTAGCTTCTTCAGGTGTTTTGGACATGAGAGAACCACCAGCTGTGGCGTCCAAAAGTGTCTTGTTTGTAGCTGTGAGACCGTTACGGAACATATGGATTTGGTCAACGTCAGAAAAACCGTGTCCTTTGCACTTTCTCAACATAGCTTTATACCTTTCCCATGCTTCATTCAAAGATTCATTACTACCTTGAGAAAATACTGCTATTGCTGTTTTTGCTTCGAAGAATCGGTTTTGAGAGTAAAACCTTTCCAGAAATTTTTCTTCCAATGTGTTCCAATTTGTCATCACTACCTCGGGTTGATCCAGATACCAATCCTTTGCCTTAGATAGCAAAGAGTGTGGGAACAACCTCTTAAATAATGCTTCCTCATCAGCTTGAGCGACACCCGTAGTACCCGCTAACTCATAGAATCGAGTAAGATGCGTGTACGGGTCTTCATGGTCCAATCCGGCGAAAGGACTTGCACAAATCAATTGTATGATACCGGTCTTCAGTTCTGTCGGTCGCCCGTTGGCGGCAGTTCTCGCGAACTGAGGATTGAGTCTTGGACTATTAGCACATGGACCATTAGCAGCCATGTTGCCAACAGTAGGTTGTATAAAAACTTCCGGTTCTTCCTCCGTGAATAGTTCGTGAAAGAAGAATCCTTCTTGCGACTCGTCAATGGTTTCAAGTTGTTGTGACGATGTCGCGGTTGCGTTGTCTCTTGCTTTTGCTATGTTCGCTCTTTTTCGTGCTTTGCTATTTAACCTCCTAGCGGTCCTTTCGATCTCGGGATCAAAAAGAAGTTGATCGCTAGAAACTTTGCTGCGCATACACAATCTTCTGCAAAACTAGCAAACACGTGAAACAACCAAATAGAGAAAATAAAAATTAAAACTCAAAATAAGAACTATTGCAATGCATGCAATATTGACACCAATCCCCGGCAACGGCGCCAATTTGTTGAAAGTATTTGTGGGTAAATATTTTCGGTAATATATCGTATCCATAGGGATTGGTTAATATCACTGCCTTTCTATAGTTGTTTATTTTGAGTTAAGAAATTTGGTTTGGTTTGTTTTATACTAATAATAATATCAAAAGCAAATAATAAAATAAAAGCAAGTAAAGGACTTTGTGTTAACAATTAAAGAAAGATGTTGAGTCTTTAGGGTTCATCAACCTAATCCTATACAATTATCAATTAATTCTCAATAGAACAATCCTTTGAATCATTATCTTCACTTATCCTCAAATAAGATTCCATGTCTGCAAATCAAATTAGATAACTTTTACCGGTATGAGATTCGATCTCTCCAAATCACAATAACGATAATAGTAATTAAGAACGATAATTATGAAAACCCAATTACAATTCCATCTCTGCAAATTGCAATTGAATCAATATAGTAACCTAGGGCAAAAGTTAAATCCTTTCTTTCGATCAAAGATTCAACAATGATGTAAATTAAAAGCAAGGTTTCTTATTGATAATAAATTCAAACAATTGTTCACAGGAATTAATCAATGGTAATGTATATTCATAGGTTAACTACTACCTTAGACTCAACAAGAGGGATTTAGCTCTCCATAGACATGAAGAACATACAAGAATCAATGGAGGAATTCATCTTCATCAATAGAATGTCTTCGATTGGTAAAGAATCCACCTTCAATTGTTGTTCTCAGCTTCAGAATCAGATAGCTCTCCTAATTTCGCTCCCACAAAGTATATCTCACCACTTGGAAAACTAGGGCTTTAAAACAGAACTTTTGGGCTTTTAACGCCGAGGCCGCGGCGCGGCAACGAGCTGGCGCGGCGCGATCAAAAACAGAAACTTTGGCGCGACGCTGGCTAGAACTCCCGCGGCGCGCCCTTGTCAGACTTCAACTTTTTGCTTTGCCTTTGAGACTTCAAGCTCTCTATCCTCCTCATGTTCTTCTTAAGTTCCAATTCAGCTCAAAACCTGCAACAATAACACCCACAAGTGATTCGATTTGCTTTACACATGAACTAAACTTATTCAGTTCAATTCTTAATAAAAACCTATGGATTCATCACATTTTTGCATTGGTTTAGAGAAGAAATCACTTATATTAACACATGAATTTACCATTAATTTACTCCTAACAGTGTTACAGATTCCTATTCTCTACAACCAATCCACAAAAAATGCACTTTAAATCATCTAAAGGAATAGAAATACCTTTATACACCAAAAGATCCTTTGTTGGAAGTCTATCAAGAAGTCTCCAACCAAAAGCCTTAATTTTGAAAGGTACATCCGCCTTCCACACAAGCCGAAAAGCGTCGTCGAACTTGTTTGAAGGTCCAACAAGAATAAGAGCGTTACCATGAAAAGAGTAACATGATGCCCCCAAAAAATCCAACCCAAAATTATACAACCATGAAACCAAATCTTTTCCTTCCGCCAGACTGCAAAAACTCTCCAACCTTTACCGCAACAAAAGGAAACCGTCCAAAAGGCCCAAATCTTCCAAAAAAGTAGTGGAATGCCCGAAATCACTCCACCTCCAACTCCCCTCTACCCACCTTTTCATGGCCTCAACCGACACCCCTTTTAATCTAGAGGCCTTGAATAAATCCGGGAAAGCATCCTTCAAAATAATTTCCTCAAACCATTTTGCTTCCCAAAATGGTGTGTTAAAACCATTATGGATATCAAAACTACAACAATCAACTATAGGATCATTAATGGAACAACCACCAATTTTTAAGATATTCCTCCACCAAGAAGAGGGAAAACATGTGTCTTTAGTGCCATGTCCTCCGTTATACACATGAGAAGATAAATCGCCATACCGAGATTTCAATATGTTGTAATAAAGTGAATTGGTCCCTTGAAGAATTCTCCATCTCCACTTGTTAAGAAGGGCTAAATTAAAGGCCAAAATATTTTTTTATCCCTAATCCCCCTTTATCAAAAGGTAAAGTCGCATTCTTCCAACTAACCCAATGGATCTTCCTCTTTTCTTCCACTCCCCCCCCCCCCCCCACAAGAAATTACTTTGAATCCTATTAAACTCTTTCACCACCTTCAATAACATCTTGTAAAAAGACATAGTGAAAATGGTCAAAGAAGTAAGAATAGACATCAAAAGAGTGATTCTACCTCCCAAATTAAGAAAGCAATTTTTCCAACCCCCCAACCGATTCTTCATCTTCAACAAAAGAGGATTCCACATTGATTTCTTTCTAGGATCGAACCCAATAGGTATACCGAGGAAATAAAAGTTGCACTCCTCCACTTTACAAGAAAGAAATAGAGAAGAGACTTCCAAAAAAGAGCACCGAGAATTAATGCCTATCAACTTACGGTGTTCTATATTGCACTTAAGCACGTCGTACCTTACGGTGTTCTATATTGCACTTAAGCACATCATACCTTGAGGTGTGCCGCATTTTTCTAATCAATTGTAGTGCATTGCAAAACCACACAATCGAATAAGTTTCTCTTATTTATTTTCTCCCCTTAATATTTCCTTATGTGTGTGACCTTGTAGGTTCTTGAGACTTTGGAAATTATATCTAATCACACATTTAATATAATAATAGTGATCAGTATCTAGCATCACATTACTTCTACTCAAGTCACAAAAATATCAAGTGATTTGACAAAACCTTTATTTGTTAATGTTTGTGTGTGTGTGTGTGTGTGTGTGTATATATATATATATATATATATATATATATATATATATATCTGTGTCTGTGTGTGTGTCTGTGTGTGTGTGTGTGTGTGTCTTTCTTCCCTCATGTATATATTGAACAAAAGGCATAGACCATGTCACCCTTGATCAGTTCAATACTGAGACATTAGAGATTTATCTTTTTATACGGGAAGGAAAAATTCCATCTAGGTCAATCATGTTCCTCATCATGATTTATGGAGTATCATCAACCATCTTTATTGCCACCCTATTAAAATTCTTAACATTATAGCTATGTACATAACCTAGGTCAACTTTGTTATATGATGCTCTTTGTTTTACAAGAAGAATATCCAAGTTATCTCTTCCCTTAGTGAATTTATCAAGTGTTTTTATAAATCTTGTCACATTGATAGTTTTCAAAAATTATCTTCTTTTGGGGTTCTTGAACTTCCTCTGATTCTTGTTCCTTTTCTGATTTTGAAGGAAATTTGGTCTTATGTGCCCCTTTTTTCCATATTGAAAGCATGTAGGAGTAAAAGACGATTTCCTTCATTCTTTTGTTTCTCCTCTTATTCTTTTTGTGTTTCATAAACCTTTTGAAGTTCTGAACAATCTGTGGCATTTCTTCATAGGAGTCTAAATCTTTTTCTTCCTGTGTTTTGAGAGCTAAAGTTTTCTTCTTCTTGTCGCCTTCCTCATCATCTGCAAGTCTTTTCGGCTTCATCTCATGTTTATGCAAATTACCAAAAAGAGTAGCAAAGTCCATAGATGAAAAACCTCTAGATTCAAAAATCATAGTGACTTTGGGATGCTAAATTCGGTTTAAGCATCTAACAATTTTCACAATCAAGTTCTAATTTTGAAAAAATTCAATAGTTCTTATTGATTAACATTGTGGATAAAGTGTTTTTACACTTCATAAATGTTTTCCTCATGTTTTAATATGAAGAGTTCATATTCATGAGTTAATATGTTTATCCTTTCCCTTCTTACCTCGGTTGTACCTTCATGGATAACTAGAAGGGTGTCCCACATTTATTTAATTGTCTTACAGTAAAAACATACTGTAACTCGGTGAACTGACTTTTATTTTTAAAAGCAACAATGTTACGGTGAGCATGAGTCGCCACCTACTTTTATTTTGTCCAATGTTAGGAAAGGTAAAAAGTACAGAAAAAGACCTTTTTTTTAAAACAAAACGGGCTCGGGGGGTAAGTTATGAAAAGGGAAGGTGCAAGCACCCTTTTCATCCGTAGTTATCTACGGGCTCTTAACTTGCTTAGCTCATGTTTGTTTGTTTTTTAGTTGAAAAGAGGCATAAGGACTTTATCGTAAATGCGTAGCCTTAGTTTTTCGAAAGAGCATTGAAAAGATATTTTTGTTGAGCTAGGCAGATTAAGAGCACTACCCTAACTAATTGGTCTTTTTTCTATACTTTTTACAGTTCCTAGGATTATCCATACTATATAGGAGTAGGAAATCCTTGTTTATATTGGACGTACGGGTCATCGAAGAGTCATCGAGGTCGTTTGAAGGCAACAAACAGAGGTACCTTTAGCAATACTCGGAGGGACAATCATCGTTTCGTAGGCAACCATTCGAGGGACTAGATCATATCATCGCAGGCAACATCGTGGGTCATCGAGGGACTTATGATCTTGGCGATGATTTTTAATCGAGGGACTTTTGCTAATGGGTACCTCTACATTCGAGGGACACGACCTTATTTCGAAAGGCAACCAAGAGGGGCGTACCCTAGGGGTGAGTGAGTGCAAGTGTGTATTGGATTCAAGTATTTAATTATCTTGATTTATGGTGAGCTAGCGATTAATTGCATTATCTTGTATCATCATACAAATCCTAAGGCATACATCTAAGCGATATAGTAATAAAATAAGAAAATTAAAAGTGCGGGAAAGTAAAGCGACTCATTTAAATATTTACATTTTTGACCTATTTACATTCTAATACTTGAATAAAAGCGATAAACATACATGCGCCATACATAGAGTTTTAGATGAGAAAAAGAAAATCGCGAGGGAGAACATTTTTACAAGATTAATAATAAGCCTACAAAATTTCATATTCAACCTAATTAAAATCATGTTGAAAAGATAAACCTAATTTACTAAATTAGTTAAATTTAAATTAATTCTTAACTTAAATTAATATTAAATTAATTAAAAGACCTAAAGTTAAATAAACTAAGTTAAAAATTATTTTTGTTTTGGTTGTTTTTTTTTTAATCTAATAATTAAAACTGAATTTGTTGGTTTTTGTTTTAGTTAATTAAATTAGTGAAAAGAAAGAGAAAAAAAAGAAAAAAAAAACAAACAAACAAATACTAAGAAAATTTCAAAACAAAGGGCGCATAATCCTGTGTGGGAGCGCTCTGCAGGTCTATGATAGAGCAACATCTTCGTGAACGTCAGATCTAATGCTAGAAGATCTCACGGCTCTTGTGTGAGGGCGTAGCGTGGTCACGTGTGGCATAGGTGTATCGGAACCTGAAGTGAAAACCTGCAACATTTTTTAATAAAATAACGTGGGTGAGTGAGGATCGAACTCCCTCCCCCATGGTTAACAGTAACGCCTGTCGCCTCCCACCAACTCTTCTGCATGTTCAATTCGCTTGTATAATGGAAACGAAATATAAAATAAAAAAACATGTGAACCAAAAAGAAATCCATGCGCAGCCAATCAGAATCCAGATGCGTGGATGACTTTTTGACCGGCCAACTACACAGTGACACGCGTGTCTTCTTCAACCTTTTCACCTTTAAAACCTGCACATAATTTAGCTACCAAAGAAACACCAATTTGCTACGATTTCTGCATGAATATTCCGTAGCAAACATCATTGAATTTTTCAAACTGCATGATTCAATTAGTAAAATCAAAAAGGGCAGCCCAGAACCACTAAACAAAGGCCGATAAACGCAATGGTGGGGTTATTTTAACCGATGGTGGCCTGGATCCATGAAATCGTATCAAAAGAGCCTTTTGCCCTAACCATGGTGGATCACGACATGTGCATCAAAGCTTTAGTTGATTGGTTCTAAACTTCTCTAAACATCATCATGAACTCGTGAAAGGCATTAGATTCGATTAATATGCATTGGATAATGAAGAACAAAAAATAAAAATGCATATGATAATATGAACATGAAACTGATATTCTACACATCATGGGACTATATTAATGGTCCATTAGCACTATATGTTACCTGGTTAGGAGGTTGTGACGATTGTTTGCTCTTAACAAGGGCTGCAATTAGGAGTATGAAAATACCAAGTTTCTTGAAATTTTCTTTGCAAGCTCGGGGCACCTTTTGTGGCTAGGGTTTTCGTCCCCTGTGGCTGAGCATATGTTAGGTATATATATGGGATGGATTAGGGTTAAGAGTTTTGGAAAAAAAAGAATTGGATTAATTAGAAAAGATTTGATTTTGAAAATTATATGGGAACTTTCTAAATCAAGTCTTAATTTATTCCTCACAACTTTTTAAACGTGTTATTGGCCTCAATATGTGAATTTAGTCTTTATTCAATGAATGGAATATCTTGTGGTATTTAATTTGATTTGTTTTTTGATTTTATTTGATTTATATAGAATTTAAGTAAATAAATCCAAAAATAAATAGAATAAAACCATAAAATAAATGTCAAATAGTCTTTGGGCCCTTAATGATCTCAATATCACGTGTGCGTGTCTTCTTCAACCTTTTCACCTTTAAAACCTGCACATAATTTAGCTACCAAAGAAACACCAATTTGCTACGATTTCTGCATGAATATTCTGTAGCAAACATCATTGAATTTTTCAAACTGCATGATTCAATTAGTAAAATCAAAAAGGGCAGCCCAGAACCACTAAACAAAGGCCGATAAACGCAACGGTGGGGTTATTTTAACCGATGGTGGCCTGGATCCATGAAACCGAATCAAAAGAGCCTTTTGCCCTAACCATGGTGGATCACGACCTGTGGATCAAAGCTTCAGTTGATTGGTTCTAAACTTCTCTAAACATCATCATGAACTCGTGAAAGGCATTAGATTCGATTAATATGCATTGGATAATGAAGAACGAAAAATAAAAATGCATATGATAATATGAACATGAAACTGATATTCTACACATCATGGGACTATATTAATGGTCCATTAGCACTATATGTTACCTGGTGAGGAGGTTGTGACGATTGTTTGCTCTTAACAAGGGCTTCAATTAGGAGTATGAAAATACCAAGTTTCTTGAAATTTTCTTTGCAAGCTCAGGGCACCTTTTGTGGCTAGGGTTTTCGTCCCCTGTGGCTGAGCATATGTTAGGTATATATATGGGATGGATTAGGGTTAAGAGTTTTGGAAAAAAAAGAATTGGATTAATTAGAAAAGATTTGATTTTGAAAATTATAAGGGAACTTTCTAAATCAAGTCTTAATCTATTTCTCACAACTTTTTTTAACGTGTCATTGGCCTCAATATGTGAATTTAGTCTTGATTCAATGAATGGAATATCTTGTGGTATTTAATTTGATTTATTTTTTGATTTTATTTGATTTATATTGAATTTAAGTAAATAAATCCAAAAATAAATAGAATAAAACCATAAAATAAATGTCAAATAGTCTTTGGGCCCTTAATGATCTCAATATCACGTGGATAGTTCAAAAACAATGGCCCATTACTTGGAAATGCAAGATACTTCATTTAGGGTTTCATGTGTTTTCTCAAATTTCTCCAACTTCTGACAATCGTAACTCACTCAATTTTTATCCTATGAAGGTTTTCTAGGACTTTTTGGAAAGCCCAAGATGTCCTCTACAAGCCAATTTGGAATCTTTTTTGCATTTGAGGATTTTATCTTGATGATATGGCTCCTGACAAAAAACAGCTTTTTGCGAGCTTCTAGAAGGACCTGTAATGTCTTGGCTAATATCTCTTATGCTGAAGCATTTCTTGACCTTGGGCCCAACATAAAAGTTGTAGAGAATTTAATTTCCTTGAGATTGAGCTTTGGTTGGGAAATTTCTGATGAACCATGTGGGAGATATGATCAGTCAAAGTTCAGTTGACTTTTGCTTAGAAACCCTAATTTAGAAACTTGGACTTTTGATGATTTCTGAGCTTTTCTTGATGAATCATGATCAAGTATTGATCAAATGATGAATGTAACCTCAAATCCTTGATGTTGACCAAAAACCTTGAAGTTTGACTGCATTTTGATCATAGTTGACTTTTGACCTAGCGTAGTCGATTGTCGACCTTTCTGAGCGATAGATTGAGCAATCTTGTGAATCAAGGATTAAAAATTGATATGGGGATTCTTTGAAACATATAAGAAGCCATGAAATCCACTTGAGGTGTCAGAAATCTCATTTCCTTAAAAAGGAGCCAAACCCTAGTTGAGGACCTCATGCCCAATCCTTGTGTATCCTGGAGTATCTGATGATCATAGGAGCCAAAATATCTTGAAATATGGCGGGCAAATTTTGGGGTATGACAGCTGCCCCTATTCAATTTTCTTAAACCTGAGGATGTAGATTGGATCGGGTGCCAGTCGGAATCTGAAGGTTGAAGGAGATTGAACACTAGAATACCGAGAAATTTGTCCTTGATGATGTAGGGACTTTTCACAGATGGGCTTAAAGATGCCATCCAGCCATTAATAATATGAAAGTCAGAATGAGTCGTTCATTAGACTATATCCGAGCTTGAAGCATTGATAAGTGTTTGTTGGAATCTGAAGGAGATGTCGGAAAGAGCCGTACATTAGACTACATCCGAAAGAGTGAGTCGTACATTAGACTTCATTTGAAGAGTGAACCATAAAATATACTTCATTTGAGAGAATGAGTCATTCATTAGACTATGTGGACCTCCGTTTTTTAATCCCGGGCCATACCTCTGTTCTGTAGAGATACGTGAACTGACTCTTTTTTATCGCTTAATGCTTTCGCATTTTTGAAAATTCACAGAGTCGCCACCGACCTTTTATTTTATCCAATTAAGGAAAGGTTTATAAAAGAAACAGAAAAAAGACCTTTAAGAAATTCTGGGTAAGGGGGTAGGTTATACAAAGGGAAGGTGTTAGCACCCTTTGTATCCATGGTTATCCATGGGCTCTTAAGTTTGCTTAACTCACTTGTTTTTCGATCACTTTTCAATTGCTCTGAAATTGCTCATATGTGGTTTCAAATACCTTTGTAATTTGAATTTTGTAATGATCCGTGTGTGGATGTATACAAAATGCTTGTTTATCTTTCGAAAGATGTTTTGAAAAGAACGTTAACTTTGTAATAACCCGTGTTTGGATGTATACAAAGTATTGTCTTTTTTGAAAGTTCTGTTTTGAAAAACAACAGTGTATGAGAATTTTGTTTGTTTTGATTTGAGCAAGCAAACTAGGAGGTCTACCCTGAGTTGTAAGGTCTTTATCCTTATTTCCTTTAAAAATCTATCCTTTCACCGGATATAAACGCAAGGTTCGATTTTGTACTCAAAATAGTAGAATTTTGACTTTGATTTTGAAAAGAATGAGAAGGGATTTACCTTAAGAGGTGCAAGTGTGATTGTGTTTGTATTCAGATATTTTATCTTTGAAGTTAGTGATCTAACGGTTCAATTTTATCTTTGACATACACGCAGTTTATATTTGCTGGAAATTAAAATGCGGAAATGTAAAGTGCGGAAAGTAAATCTACGCTATTACATCGATTGTGCAGGAAATGTAAACTAGCCTATTTACATGAATTTGACATCCTATACATTTATCTAGGAATTTAAATTGCAAGAAAAATAAAAGGCATGTTTTTGGATTTTTTTATGATTGGTTTTAATTATAATTAATGCATGATTAATTAAATTAAAATGAAGAAAAAAGATGAAAATAGATTTAAACCTAGAAATTAAGTTTAAAATATGTACAAAATATTTGTCAATTAATTTTAAAACAAAACTAATTTTTTTGGAATTTTTGAAATTGATTTGAAATTGATTAAGCTAATTAAAACATAATTATGCAAATAATTATACAAATAATTAAAACTTAAAAAGAAAATTATTCAAAATATGTACAAAATTAGTTTATAATATATAAGCAATATTTAACATTAAGAACAATTTTTTTTATGATTTTTTGATTGGTTAGAATAATTAAAAAGCAAATATATAAATATGTACTAATTAATTATGCAAAATATTGAAATTTTGAAGAAAAATAAAATATTTTTATTTCAGAAAATAATATATTATTTTAGAAGTCTAAAAATATTTTTTGTGTATTTTTTGGATTTTTAAAACTATTTTAAATTAATTTAACAAAGAAATTAAAATAAAAAATAGAAAATAAAAGGATACTGATCAGGTGTGGTTGGATTGAGAGTCCATGGTAAGGAATGTTTTGTCTGGCGCGTTGGATGAGCTGGCAAGTGGATCAGAAGGCACAGATGGTGAGGGACCATGGCACGTGACGTACCTGCAAAACACTGAATCCAAAATTAATTTAAAAAAACACGCGCGCGCCCTCCATCCAATCAGAGGACGCCACGCATCATCTTCTTCTTCAGGATAGAGTTTTTACACCTTTCATTTGCAGGTGGTGTAGAAACTCTGACCTTTTACACCTGTTGGAAATAGCGAATACAAGCAAACAACAACATAAATTTGGCGCGATGCCACCATTTAATTCGTCTTGTTCATGCGAGTTCAATGATACTATTTAGAGTTCATAATTTTGCATGGGTCGTAAAACCCCAAATCTAAAGGTTCGAACCCTAAAATGGTGATCCTTCGTACAAGCCTCCAAACTTCAATTAAGTTTCCAGAAACGATTAGGACCTCAAACCAAACACAAATATATGTCTACATCTTGCTAAATATGCATGGATTATGAGATATAAGTTAGTTTTATTTTGAACAAACTATGACCTGTATAGCTCGATTCAGTGAGGTTTAAGACTTGCAATTGATTGGAATAGCTTCAGTGAAGCTCAGAGATGATTTTTGAATGCTTAGTTTGTATTGAAATTGACTGAAATTAAAAACTCGAATTTGAATTTTCTTTGAAATTTTTCAAGTGGTTACAAGTGTATTATGAGCAAGGCTTTGTTTCTGATTTTTTGTTTTTTTCATACATTGAAGCATGCTAGCCTATTTATAAGCATTGAGTGCTTAGAATTGAAGCTAAGAAGCATCTAGTTGCCTTTGTGGAATTCTTGCATTTTTTATATTAAAAAAGCTTTGAATTATTGACCAAGTCTTCTTGTCTTCAATGCACCTGCCTTGCTCTTCAATTCTCTGCAGAAAGATGAAGATTCCTTGGGTGAGTCATGCTTGGAAATCAAGCTACCCATTATCCATCCATTTTCCTTTTAATTTAATCTTAAAATAAGATAAAATTATGCCAAAAATGGATAAAAAAGGTGTGAGCCTTGTCTTGGTCGTGGGAGGCCCATAATAACATGGCAAAGATGTTTGAACCATGAAAACTTGGCCCCATTTGGAAAAAATACATTTTTGAGCAATGTTGATTTCATGCATTTTCCCAAAATTTAGCCAACTTCAACAAGGTGTAGATCCCTCAATTTTTGTCATATGAAGGAGATCTTGCACTTTTTGGAAACCTAAAAGAGTCCTCTAACCAATGCCTTTGGTCTCATGTCAAAATGAGTTTTGAAGCTCCTTGTGTGTCCTTTTGAAAAAAGTGTCTTTTTGTTGACTTTGAAAATGACCTGTAATGTCTTTGATCATATTTTTCAAATGGTGAATCCAATGACCATGGGATCAATGGCATTTGAAAGATAATTGAATTTCCTTCAAAATAAGCTTTGGTTTGAATTTTTTGGATGAAGGATGAGAGAGTTATGATCAGTCAAAGTTGAGTTGACTTTTCAGGCAAAAACCCTAATTTTGAATCTTAGGGTTTTGTTGATTTTTGATCTTTCCTTGATGAATTATGATCATCCAATGATCAAATGATGAATCCTTTGACAAAATATGGACTTTGACAAAAAATTTCATTTTTGACTGTCTGTTGACTTTTTTGGTCAAACGGGTCGTCTGTTGACTGTTTGAGCTGCTGACGGTGCGTCTGAGTGAATTGAAGTTTGAAAATTTGTATGATGGTACTTTGAGATATATGGATGTGTATGAAATCCATTTGAGCTCTCAAAAACTTGTTTCTCCTGTAAAAACAAGAAAACCCTAGTTAGGGACTGTTTATGTAGGAGACAGTTAAGCGTACCTGATTTTTGTGCAGTGTTGAGTCTCTGCTAATCGCGTGATATTCAGAAGACTTCTAGAACAAAAATCTTGGAATTTTGAATTGTGAAAGATTGATTTGATTGATGGTACAAAACACTGAGAATTGTACTGCCAGCAGTTTGGCTGTCATTGACTGTCCAGGTATTGATGTAGCAGTTAGAGTGAAAAATCAACAGTCAAAGTTAATTTTCTTTTTTGTTGTTTTTTGTTTTATGTGAAAAATGAAAGTTATTTACATGACTTGTTAAAAAAAACACAGACATAATAATTAACTAATATTTACTGTATGCGGGCAAAATTACCGATAATAACCCTGAAAATCATTTAATGCACAGAAATAGGAATATTTGACTGGCAGAAAACACACAAAATATTATCTTAGTAATTAAGCAATATTATGACAAATAGTACAACATTTAATACTGACAGTACAAATATTACATACTATATTGAACAGTACGACGAATAAACGGTACATTTAAGAAATAAGAAATACTGCAAATTTTAAGAATGACGATTAATGACCCATGCTATGAACAATAACATGTAGATGATTGGGAGTGCAACCATTGCAGGTCCACACTCTTCAGGACTATGCAGGCAGAAGAAAGTCATGATCACCGTAGCAATGGTGATGACTGTAAGAGACAGTGTCTCTATCCACTTTGCCATTCTTGTCAGGGAAGAAGAAAGGATGGATTATGAAGTGGAAATTTGAGAGATGAATTAGAATTTGATGTGAGATTTTATGGAAGAAAATGGGAGGTATTTATAGAATGGAAAGAAGGATAGAGACGTTGGGGAATGATGTGATTCCGTACAAAAGGAAAATTTGAGTGGAAGTAAGATTTGAAAGAAAGTGGAGATAGTGTTGGGAAAAAGAGAGATTTGATTTTTGAAAAAGAGATTTGAAAAGATTTTTGAAAATAATGGAATATAGTACAAAAATTAGTGGGAAACAAAAGATAATAATAATCTACTTGTTACCAGTACAGTCTGAGTTTCCTGATTCTGCGCCTGCAAAAAGATTTAACTCTGTACCAATTGTGTCAGTACTATTTATCTGTAAATAAATAAATAGCATGTGTGAAGTAATAAACAGTATTTGGCGTTTGCGTAAGAATAAATTCAACTGCAAGCCAAATTACTGTATAAGAAAAATTCTAAAAACTAAGTATTTCATATGTCAGGATATTTGTTGAAATAAAAATCCATGATCATATGAGACTCTTAATTTTCAGATTGGAGTTTTCTTGAAAAAAGATGTGGGCAAATTTTGGGGTATAACAGACTATATCTAAAGGAGCATGTCAGAACGAGCCATACATTAGACTATATCCGGTAGAGAGTGTCAGAACGAGTCATTCATTAGACCATATCTGGAAGCAGGACATCAGAACGAGTTATTCATTAAACCATATCTGAAGAGGCATATCAGAACGAGCCATACATTAGACTATATCCGGTAGAGAGTGTCAGAATGAGTCATTCATTAAACCATATCTGAAGAGGAATACCAGAACGAGTCGTACATTAGACCATATCTGGAAGTAGGACATCAGAACGAGTTATTCATTAAAACATATCTGAAGGAGAACATCAGAACGAGCCATATATTAGACCATATCTGATGAAGGATACCAGAACGAGTCGTACATTAGACCATATATGGAAGTAGGACATCAGAACGAGTTATACATTAAACCATATCTGAAGGAGAACATCAGAACGAGACATACATTAGACCATATCTGATGAAGGATACCAGAACGAGTCCTACATTAGACCATATCTGGAAGTAAGAAAGCAGAACGAGTTACTCATTAAACCATATCTGAAGGAGAACATCAGAACGAGCCAAACATTAGACCATATCTGATGAAGGATGTCAGAACGAGTCGTATATTAGACCATATCTGATGAAGGATGTCATAACGAGTCATTCATTAGACCATATCTGAAAGAGCCATACTTTAGGCTTCATTTAATTTTGTTGATGATAGTTGTATGACCGATTGGTCGACCTGAAAGGTGAGATTAGTTTTTATGCAATGTCATGATGCATGTGTAATGTGAATGAGGTTCTCGAAATGAACGAGGATGATGTACGTTATGTATGTATTATGAATGATGCAGAGATGGACTATATAGCCGAAGCATATTGGTATCTCCGTGTAGAAACCGCGAGTTTTGAGAAAGTAAATCTCTGTATACTACGGGAGATATTGACAGGGTGATTATGAATTCCTGTCTCCCGTTCGAGGATATCCAGCTGGGGATTTTTAATCTTTGCTTGGGGATGCGATTAGCTTGAATGATCTGATCCTGATATATCCTAGGGACAAGAAAGAAGAATAATCTTCTGATGTAGAATTTGATCGAGCTTGAATGTGAGTGTCAAATTCTAATGGGAATGATGAGTTTGAACACACCCTATTGGAGAAGAAGGTTGTGTCGGAGAACCGGCGGTATTGGAGACATAAGCTCTATCGGGGAACCGAGTCTCTGTTGGGAAGAGTATATTTGACGATGATTTTTCGAGGATTACTTTGTGGGGATATATTGTGAAAATAACTTTGTGTGGGAGATTCCCAGAGATGTTTTTGTTGCCCCTTGTCTTCAGGTACTTGTTGTTGGAAAACATTTTTTAACTTGGGAGTCTAGCTGCCCCTGGATTCAGTAACCTGGTATGCTTGATGCTTGAGATTAGAATTAGAACTTCGAAGGTGAGATAGATGCTGACACCATCTGATGCAGGTAATTGAAAACTCTTGCTGAGATTTGTGACTAATGCAACATGCCCCCAGTGATGGCCTAGCCTTTCCGATAGTTTGGCGTCTTTGAGAGATTTTATGAACTGTGACCAGATTGCCCTTGGTAGATGGGGTAATAATATGTCATGCCTCTTGTATATACAAGCTATTTAGATGACTGAGTCAGGCGTATGAGACATCTCTGCAATTTAGTCTTATTTGGAGAACTTTTAGTCATTAGTCATTCCCCATGCAGATTCTTTCGGATGTTAAAGATTTGAAATTATGTAGCAGAATTGTTTTATAATGCCACTCATAGAAATGCAATGCATACATCTGTCTTGAAGTTTTAAAACATTTTTAGTAAAACAAAAGATATAGGAAAGCGATATTTGTAAAAACATGATGTCAACTCTGAATCTTATGGTAAACCTTAAGGAGTCAGGATACCTTTTTGGTAACAGTATGCTTTGGAGCTAACCATGCTTCAGTTAGGACTTTCAAAGGTTGTAACGTGGCTTGGTTCACGGTTTTAAGAAACAAGGGAAAATGGCTCAAATTTATTAGTACCCATCCCAACCTTCGTGATGTTCTTCAATCCTATACTTAGCTGACTATGCATTGAAGCTCCAAAAAAGTTTGAAATTGTAACACTGACAGTGGTGATGGTTCAAAAACCCAGAAGTTTATTTGCAAAGGCAGTCATCATTATTTTCTTGTAATATTTCTTGTTGAGGATTTGTGGTGACTTTCTTTCTTTTTTTTTTTTACTTTGCTATCCCTAACTTTTGCCTGACTGTTTATTTTGGAGTTTCGGTCAGCGGGATGTTTCTCTTTTCGCTAAGCCTCCTTCATCGGTTTTGACTTAGCGGTCTTTCCTCTTTTTTTTATGGACATTGACTGTCTGACTTTATGATTTTGGGGAACCATCACTGATTGTGTTAAATAACGACTGGCATAATTGAGTCAACTGAGAATCTACCCTGCCCCAGGTTGAGATTAAGGGTTTTAATCTGTACGAGAAAGAAAACTCCTACGCCTTAGGCTCAAAAGGGTTGACGAGGGATTAACATCCTTATATCTCCACTATTTAGGAATTGAAACAATGCATGTACATCGTCAGCATAGTCCGTTCAAAAGCATACTGTGTGAGGTTGCGGTATCGTTTTCGTCATCCTCCCTCGAAAGGCTCACAGTTTTAACGAGAGTTGAATATCATAAAGAGAAACAAGGTAAAACGAAATTTTATTGTATTAATAAGAGAAGAAATAATTCAAGACAAACATAAGCAATGCATTGATGATGATTATTTAAAATAAATAATGTCTAGCATAATTCAAATGTTTAAACAAACAGAATAGAAATTGCGAATGTGAGTAAAAACTGATGATCTAAAAGTCCTCCTTATAGAGGTTAAGCAGTCTTGTCATGATTGGGCACATGAGTCTTAGGAGGATCAAACTCAATTTCACCAGCATCGATCATGTCTTGGATTTTGTTCTTCAATGGCCAACAATCATTTGTGTCATGTCCAATGCTGTCGGAGTGATAAGCGCATTTTGCATTGGGATTATATTGATGAGATGAAGTATTAGGCTTTAGAGGAGGATCCTTTAATGCAATCAGCCCTTCCTTCAGCAATCGTGGTAACACTTCGGCCAGAGTCATGTTGATCTTAGTGAATTATCTTTTGGGTGCGTTCTGCTTGCGCTGATTATTGCATTGTTGTTGCGTTGGCGCTTGACCCGAGACCAGGACTGCTCCAATGGTGTTGGATTCATTCTTCCCATTATATGGCTTCTTGGAAGTTGTAGCTACTTGAATCTTTCCGCTTCGGATACCACTTTCAACGCGCTCCCCAGTTAAGATTAAATCTGTGAATCCAGAAGACGAGCTCCCAAGTAAGTGACTATAGAAGGGACCAGTCAGCGTGTTCATGAACGTATCCACCAACTCTCTATCCGCCAAAGGAGGTTGAACTCTGCCAGCCAGGTCTCTCCACTTCTGAGCATATTCTTTGAAGCATTCATTAGGTCCCATGGACATGCTTTGTAATTGCATGCGAGTCGGCGCAAGATCAGCATTGTATTGGTATAGCGTGTAGAAAGCAACAACCAAGTCCTCCCAAGTACGAATGTTGGTACCCTCCAGTTGATAGTACCACTCAAGTTGAGTTACAGATAAGCTCTCTTGGAAAAAGTGGATCCATAGCTTCTTATCAGCAGTATGAGGTTGAATCTTCCTCACATATGATTTCAAATGCAGCTTGGGACAAGAAACTCCATCGTACTTAGCAAAGTTCGGAGTCTTGAATTTCGGAGGAATGACAACCCCTGAGACGAGTCCTAGTTCTTCAAAGTCTAGTCCAGGTACCTTCTGGATCTCCATAGCCTTCATACGTTCTTCCAGCAACTTGTATTTGTCATCAGGATGTTCATCCTCATGGTAATAGTCCTCTTCTTCTTTGGCGGGCTTGGCAGAATCATGGTTACTTTTTGCATCAGTTTTGATACTAACATCATCATCTTGCTCATCTTCGTCACTGTCTTCAGAGGCTTCGGCATCCCTGAGTTGCAAGATCGGTCTAAGCCTTTTCCCCAGAGTCTTCTTGCCCTTCTTCTTCTTCTTCTTGGTAAGGATGGTTTTCAGCTCTTCTTGCCCCTTGGACAAATTCAGAATCAAGGCTTGGAACTCGGCATTTTGAGCCTGGAGATCCTTAACTGATTGTTCGAGATTCATGATGCTGAAATAAACAGCGAGGAGGTGAGAAACCTGTGGTAGAAACCTGTGATGCGATGTTATGAATGCAGATGCAACTTTTTCAAGGATTTTCAGGAAATTTAGTTTGCGACATTTAGACATTGAATTAGTCACAGCTTCGTCTGAAGAATTTTGACTTTTGTCTTGGAACGTCCTTCTTTGGGAATCAAGCTCACCATATCGAGTGGGTCATCGCCTCTGATTCGGGATACTTCTGAATTTGAAGGAACATGGCTAGAGTAAAATAAATCCTCTTGCCCCTTAATAGGTACTGAGTCTCTGTATTGGAAGACAAATGGCCAGAGGAACATAAATCCTCTTGCCCCTAGATAGGAATCCAGTCCTTGGTAAGAGCACCTGAAATTGTGCACCCTAAATCCCTAAGATCCTTGAAAGGGTTAGTTGATATGTTATGTTATGATGTTATGATGTCATGATGTTATGCGAGTGCAATGCATCAGGCAAAACATAAGGTAGTAAGGACAAACGAGTCCTACAAGAAAAACCTGCAAGGAAATCAAAGGGTTAGATAACATACAAGTCACACAAGAGTCCTTAAGTTTAAAGGCTTGCATGAAGTATGACCAGGTGACTACCCTTCTCCAAAAGTACTTCTATGGATAAAGATGATATCAGCAACGGGTTCTACCAGTGACCCAGAATTGTCAGCCCCTTCTAAAGCACCCTCGAACATGATACATGCATACCACGCAATGATACTTTAGGAAGAAACCTATCTGAGCTATAGTATCGGGTCGCGACCATAACTTGGCATGCACCAAGAATAGCCCTCCCACTATGTTCCTAAAAGTTAAGATGGGTTGAAGGTGACTAAAGGTCCTTGAGCTCCGACGCACCCAAAGATACATGCGTAAACCTCTCTCATGCAAAAGAGGTACACAATAACCAGTGGAGGCCTAACTCAAGTGCGAACTTCATATTGACCAATCCCAAGCATGCACAAGGGAGGTCTCCATGACTATGCCGCTCCTATCTTAAAGTGCACTCAAATCCGGTTATAGGACTCATCTTCCATAAAAACCCAAGCAACCTTGAAAATTAAAGCAATCAAACAAACAAATTAGTGATCTAAGCCCTAAGTTAAACCCCTCTTTAAAGAATCCCCAGCAGAGTCGCCAGTTCTGTAACTCGGTGAACTGACTTTTATTTTTAAAAGCAACAATGTTGCGGTGAGCATGAGTCGCCACCGACTTTTATTTTGTCCAATGTTAGGAAAGGTAAAAAGTACAGAAAAAGACCTTTTTTTAAAAGAAAACGGGCTCGGGGGGTAAGTTATGAAAAGGGAAGGTGCAAGCACCCTTTTCATCCGTAGTTATCTACGGGCTCTTAACTTGCTTAGCTCATGTTTGTTTGTTTTTTAGTTGAAAAGAGGCATAAGGACTTTAGCGTAAATGCGTAGCCTTAGTTTTTTGAAAGAGCATTGAAAAGATATTTTTGTTGAGCTAGGCAGATTAAGAGCACTACCCTAACTAATTGGTCTTTTTTCTATACTTATTACAGTTCCTAGGATTATCCATACTATATAGGAGTAGGAAATCCTTGTTTATATTGGACGTACGGGTCATCGATGAGTCATCGAGGTCGTTTGAAGGCAACAAATAGAGGTACCTTTAGCAATACTCGGAGGGACAATCATCGTTTCGTAGGCAACCATTCGAGGGACTAGATCATATCATCGCAGGCAACATCGTGGGTCATCGAGGGACTTATGATCTTGGCGATGATTTTTAATCGAGGGACTTTTGCTAATGGGTACCTCTACATTCGAGGGACACGACCTTATTTCGAAAGGCAACCAAGAGGGGCGTACCCTAGGGGTGAGTGAGTGCAAGTGTGTATTGGATTCAAGTATTTAATTATCTTGATTTATGGTGAGCTAGCGATTAATTGCATTATCTTGTATCATCATACAAATCCTAAGGCATACATCTAAGCGATATAGTAATAAAATAAGAAAATTAAAAGTGCAGGAAAGTAAAGCGACTCATTTAAATATTTACATTTTTGACCTATTTACATTCTAATACTTGAATAAAAGCGATGAACATACATGCGCCATACATAGAGTTTTAGATGAGAAAAAGAAAATCGCGAGGGAGAACATTTTTACAAGATTAATAATAAGCCTACAAAATTTCATATACAACCTAATTAAAATCATGTTGAAAAGATAAACCTGATTTACTAAATTAGTTAAATTTAAATTAATTCTTAACTTAAATTAATATTAAATAAATTAAAAGACCTAAAGTTAAATAAACTAAGTTAAAAATTATTTTTGTTTTGGTTGTTTTTTTTTTAATCTAATAATTAAAACTGAATTTGTTGGTTTTTGTTTTAGTTAATTAAATTAGTGAAAAGAAAGAAAGAAAAAGAAAAAAAAACAAACAAACAAATACTAAGAAAATTTCAAAACAAAGGGCGCATAATCCTGTGTGGGAGCGCTCTGCAGGTCTATGATAGAGCAACATCTTTGTGAACGTCAGATCTAATGCTGGAAGATCTCACGGCTCTTGTGTGAGGGCGTAGCGTGGTCACGTGTGGCATAGGTGTATCGAAACCTGAAGTGAAAACCTGCAACATTTTTTAATAAAATAACATGGTTAACAGTATCGCCTCCCACCAACTCTTCTGCATGTTCAATTCGTTTGTATAATGGAAACGAAATATAAAATAAAAAAAACATGTGAACCAAAAGAAATCCATGCGCAACCAATCAGAATCCAGATGCGTGGATGACTTTTTGACCGGCCAACTACACAGTGACACGCGTGTCTTCTTCAACCTTTTCACCTTTAAAACCTGCACATAATTTAGCTACCAAAGAAACGCCAATTTGCTACGATTTCTGCATAAATATTCCGTAGCAAACATCATTGAATTTTTCAAACTGCATGATTCAATTAGTAAAATCAAAAAGGGCAGCCCAGAACCACTAAACAAAGGCCGATAAACGCAATGGTGGGGTTATTTTAACCGATGGTGGCCTAGATCCATGAAACCGAATCAAAAGAGCCTTTTGCCCTAACCATGGTGGATCACGACCTGTGCATCAAAGCTTCAGTTGATTGGTTCTAAACTTCTCTAAACATCATCATGAACTCGTGAAAGGCATTAGATTCGATTAATATGCATTGGATAATGAAGAACGAAAAATAAAAATGCATATGATAATATGAACATGAAACTGATATTCTACACATCATGGGACTATATTAATGGTCCATTAGCACTATATGTTACCTGGTGAGGAGGTTGTGACGATTGTTTGCTCTTAACAAGGGCTGCAATTAGGAGTATGAAAATACAAAGTTTCTTGAAATTTTCTTTGCAAGCTCAGGGCACTTTTTGTGGCTAGGGTTTTCGTCCCCTGTGGCTGAGCATATGTTAGGTATATATATGGGATGGATTAGGGTTAAGAGTTTTGGAAAAAAAAAGAATTGGATTAATTAGAAAAGATTTGATTTTGAAAATTATATGGGAACTTTCTAAATCAAGTCTTAATCTATTTCTCACAACTTTTTTAACGTGTCATTGGCCTCAATATGTGAATTTAGTTTTGATTCAATGAATGGAATATCTTGTGGTATTTAATTTGATTTATTTTTTGATTTTATTTGATTTATATTGAATTTAAGTAAATAAATCCAAAAATAAATAGAATAAAACCATAAAATAAATGTCAAATAGTCTTTGGGCCCTTAATGATCTCAATATCACGTGGATAGTTCAAAAACAATGGCCCATTACTTGGAAATGCAAGATACTTCATTTAGGGTTTCATGCGTTTTCTCAAATTTCTCCAACTTCTGACAATCGTAACTCACTCAATTTTTATCCAATGAAGGTGTTCTAGGACTTTTTGGAAAGCCCAAGATGTCCTCTACAAGCCACTTTGGAACCTTTTTTGCATTTGAGGATTTTATCTTGATGATATGGCTCCTGACAAAAAACAGCTTTTTGCGAGCTTCTAGAAGAACCTATAATGTCTTGGCTAATATCTCTTATGCTGAAGCATTTCTTGACCTTGGGCCCAACATAAAAGTTGTAGAGAATTTAATTTCCTTGAGAATGAGCTTTGGTTGGGAAATTTTTGATGAACCATGTGGGAGATATGATCAGTCAAAGTTCAGTTGACTTTTGCTTAGAAACCCTAATTTTGAAACTTGGACTTTTGATGATTTCTGAGCTTTTCTTGATGAATCATGATCAAGTCTTGATCAATTGATGAATGTAACCTCAAATCCTTGATGTTGACCAAAAACCTTGAAGTTTGACTGCATTTTGATCATAGTTGACTTTTGACCTAGCGTAGTCGATTGTCGACCTTTCTGAGCGATAGATTGAGCAATCTTGTGAACCAAGGATTAAAAATTAATATGGGGATTCTTTGAAACATATAAGAAGCCATGAAATCCACTTGAGGTGTCAGAAATCTCATTTCCTTAAAAAGGAGCCAAACCCTAGTTGAGGACCTCATGCCCAATCCTTGTGTATCCTGGAGTATCTGATGATCATAGGAGCTAAAATATCTTGAAATATGGCGGGCAAATTTTGGGGTATGACACATACAAAAACTCATTAATGTCAAGAGCGGTAGTGATGATAGTCTTTTCTTTCAAACTTTGTTGAACTTTTTTCCTTTTCTTATCTTGTCCAATAATCTTCCTCTTTGGTTACCACAACACCATTAACTTGATGTGTGGAAACAAAATGACCATTATTTACGAATTTCCAAATATCAAATTTCATTTCCACTATAAAAAGTATAATCCTCTCTTTCCACAAAGTATATCCTTCTCCATTAAAGGATGGAGTTTGTTTTGTTTATTTAATTGTTAGAAGTCATTCCTTCTTTCTGGGATGATTATTATTAAAATTTTGTTCCTTAGGGGACAGATGTCGAACTAGATGTTAGAACAATTGGTCCAACAAATTACACCAGTAAGACAGTAACATTTCCAGAAGACAATGGATCAAAAAAGCAGTAAATAATACAAGCAATTAATAACCCAGTTCGATGTAACCTGCCCTTTTGTCTGAAGGGTTGACTTCCAACCCAACAAAAGGAAATTCACTATTAGTAGCTTAGTACAATCAGTATTACAGATAATGGCAAACCATATGTTATCCTATGTCTTTCCTAACACTATCCAATGACTTTCTATTCAGGTCTCCTCCTAAATATGAGGAGATCCCCTCTCACTTTCTCTTAAATACTAACCCAAGTGGACTTTCACTCACTAAACCCTAGTGATCAACCTCAATCACAACTATGAGTGATGTTGAATCTTACAACTCAACTAGACAAACCTACAATGCCAAGTTACTAAAGCATAGTGGTGTACATAAAAACAAAGACTCTTTTGAACTCTACACTCTATTAATATTCATGTATGATTCGTGTCTTAAAAGTTAGAAAAGAGCTCCTTATATAGCTTAATTCTTCTGGGATTTTCTTCATGGATATTTGATTTTGTTTTGTCCAGAATTGATGTAAATTCTATTGGATATTATTTGTTCCTTAAATCTCTCCAACAAGATATGATTTGTTTCATTTTAAATTCAAATTTAATTCTCC
The DNA here is from genome assembly GCF_029867415.1 of Vicia villosa. Taxonomy (NCBI): domain Eukaryota; kingdom Viridiplantae; phylum Streptophyta; class Magnoliopsida; order Fabales; family Fabaceae; genus Vicia; species Vicia villosa. The sequence goes on along the minus strand of NW_026705246.1, from coordinate 713,664 downwards.
ATTTAAATTTGAATTAATCTTCATCCAGCTGTCAAACAAATTACCTAATCATATTGTTAAATCAATAATAATAAAATCTTTAACAAATCGATAAGGTGTGCATTCAGAGATGCATTTTTGGATCAATCTTTTGTACATATGAAGGTGCATCTCCGAATCAATCTTTTACATAATAAGAGTTTCTCACCAGTTTTGCTTTAGTTGTGTAAAAAAGATGCGTCCGAAGATACATCTCCGGACGCTAGAGACATTTTAGTCTTTTCACAATAGTGTGGAAGTAACCTTAAGGGTGGTAATAGCATTACCCCACACTTTATCCAACAAAAACACCATTTGTTGTGAGTGCAATGATTCTGAGACACCTTCATAGAGAAGTGTAGCATACACATTTTGTAGTTCTGCTTCACATAATGTTTAGCGATTACCAGAAATTGTAATCTCCTAATTGAGTTGTCACAAAAATTCTTTTTTTTTTTTTTGTATTATGCATAAATTCATTTCCCGACAGTATCCGTCAATTAGGTCCAAAGATAGTTTCAATATTAATGCGTATACTATGCAAATTAACTCCTAATTAGAACATAGATGCAAGAAAGTTCATAATTAGCACCTTTATCCATTTCATGTGATTCTTTTTTCTCTCCTACTTTTCGGAAGTATATTCCCAATTTATTTATTTTTTGAATTTGGATCCTCTGCTGCATTCTCTCTGCTGATTCTATTCAGCATTAATTTCAACCTTTAGATTTTACTATATATCTATTTATCTGCTAGATCATTGTTCCTTATTGCATACCAACCATTAGATTTGGAGCAACATTGAAAATTGGAGACAGAAAATTCCATTCACATTTTTTTTTTAAAAAAATTTAAAATGAGAGTGACTCACTTACAAAATAGTAATGGTGTATATGAAGCGCGTCTTGAAGTAACTTCCAATTTAGTGAAGGGCAATTTTAAATTTTCATAAAATGACTCTTCACTACTAAGGGTGAGAAGGGCAACCTCCTTAAGGCAATACTACTAATAAACTAATAAAATATGCAAGCAATGAGATAGATAACACAACAAGCCCTAACCAATCAACCTGAGGGATCACAGGAACAACTATTTCATAGGATTTTTTTAATAAATAATAAATCCTGCTGTCACATAGGAATAAAGGATCAAGACCAGCTGAATCAGTAAATTTCTTTTCATTTTTGAGAATATACAGTGGTATCATTATCCATGCTGCAATGCAAAAATGTTGCGCAGAAAAATCTCAACCCCCGCTTACAACAATGTTTGTTACAACAGACCAAAATAAATGGCTCACGATCTTCTTTCCAACCTCCTTTCACTAGATCTTCTCTCCTCTGCCTCTCGTCGTTTTTGCTGCCTGTACAAGAGCATTGTAATTGTATTGTCAATATTTAGTTTAATGTAGTAGTAGCTAAAAATGACCCGTAACTTTATGAAGTAACATTGACAATAAACAAGGAAGGTGTTAAACAGAAGATTTTGATTTCATAAAACTTTGAATAGGAAACAGAATCTTAAATAATTCAGAATCTTAAGCAAATTCTTTTAAATAGGAAACAGAATTCATAAATAATTCAGAGAAGTGAAACTATTTAACTTGTTAGGGTCGAAAATAGACTTATGTAATTTGGCCAAGTAGAGAGAAAATATGTGGAGAGTAGATCAAATGGAGAGTAATCAAACAACTAGAACTAGAAGTAGAAGACCTAGAAAAACTATTAAGAAAAACAATTACCAAAGATCTCAAGTTTGACAAAATGGATAGAAACATGGTATTTGATAGAATATTATAGCGTAATTTGATCCATGTAGCTGATCGCACTTAGTGGGATAAGTCTTGGTTGTTGTTGTTGTTGTTGAGTGCACTGAGAATATTGCATGTATTGATGACAGTTTAAAATTTTGAAAAAGTACAAAGCTGACCCGTGAATCTCAAAGTTGATTTAGACTTTAGCATACTTTAAGTAAATGTGAAGTATTCTAAATGATCAGAGGTAAAACATACTAAGAAATGTCTCAACAAGAACACATGGGAAAGGGAAACCAAAATGTTCAAGGTTGTCGATCAACTTACGCAAATAGCATGTATCCACTGCCAGCATTAGCAGCAGATAAAACTGCTGCATGAGCCCCTGCTGTAGATACAGAATCTTGCCCCACAGAGGGCAGAGGAATTTTTCGATCCCCATCCACCTGTCATTCACTAGAATTTAGTAAGCATTAAGATGATGAGTGTCACTGAAGTTGCATTTGCATTAGATTAGATAAATACCTTATCCCATTTTGATTTTTTGTTCTGTCTACCATCCCGATTAATAGAATCAGCTGGAGGAGGCACCAAAGGCAAACCACCTGTAGTTGTAGCAGGGCCGCCTATGCAAAAGTCAACATCAAAGCACCATAAGAATGGAACATATATTGAAAAATGACTTCTAAGCAAACGCTTCAACACTGCACAAATAAACTAGGTGATTTCTATACCTGTAACAGGCATGCTGATCCTGGGAGCACCAAGCACAATTCCTGGCTGTGTACCACCAGAAGTAAAGTCAACCTTCTGGTTTTGTGGTTTCTTCTTCTCTTGCTCTTTCCTATCACTTTCCCGCCTCATATCAGCTTCTGTTTTGTTTAAGATAAGAAACAAAAGCAAACGAGAAAGTAATGTAAAAATCAGTAATGGCTGCAACATCACTAACATTAATAACAATAAAATAGTTGAAATAGGAAAAGTACTTGCAATATTCACTTACTAAAACTAATGGGCAAATCATTGATTGCATCCAATGGATCATGCTATAATCATGACATACCGAGAATAGAAGCTTAAACTAAGCATATATTCGTTTGCCAAGTCAAGACCAACAAAACTTGTAATGAGGAGAAAGGGATGTTTTAGAAATGGTATACGAGATACATACACAAACTCATTCTAGAATATTCTCTAAATTGTATTTGATTGTTTATAACAGAAAATAGTACAAGAGTTTATACTTTATATAGGATTCTTATCATACATTCATCAAGGGAATAACATACACCCTTTGTAACTATAACAAACTGAAACAGAGGTGCCGGCTGGCCTAGCTGAGTAACTAACAATAACTCAGGAAAAACTGAAAACAAATTAAAGATAAGTCTTACAGGATGAGAGTAAAAAGCAAATATCAGAGGCATTGTTAATATAGTGCAGCAAAAGAAGTCTTGATTTCTCAAACTTACTGATATTCAGAATATGTAGAATGATCAATTGTACATTTGTACTTCACCAAGCTTATCATAATTACTCTAACATGAGATATCTTGAAAATAGGAAAACAGTTTGATAGTATACCGGATTTGGGTCATAGCCCAATAGAGAGGCTTAATAGAGAATTGGTTATAACTGCTAATGCTAGAAGGGACGGGTAGTTATGTAAGGACACGAATAGCAAGGCAGGAGGCATTCAATATAATTTATGTTAGGAACATTTTGGGTTAGGTTGGGCAGAGAGAGAATCATCTCTCCTCTGAGGAGCATTTGCTTTGGGATTATAGGGATCATTCTCTGTAATAGTTCTTAATTCAATCAATAATACATCTTCCAGTTATCTTAATTTTGGATCCCTATTATTAGTCCGACCTACCGGATTATCAAGGAAGTGCCAGCATTTGAGGAAGAAGAAGTGTTAGAAGCACTGGCTGAGGGTATGACACAATTGAAGCGAGAATGAAAAGATTGGAGGAGTTTGTCAAACCCTTTAAGTTGGAGTTTCATCAATTGCTGAGGACAGAGATGATGAAGCATTTGGGGCATATTCCAACAGAGAAACATAGCTCTAATTGGAGTGTGTTTTTGATAACAAATGCTAGGAAAGAGCATAGGGGAATGGAATTCCAAACAGATGCAATGTTGGAAGAGGAAGACGCATGGGAGAATAAAAAACAAACGATGGAACCAGACAACACTGGAGGAGAACAAGCCGTGCACAACTTGCGACCATTGATGAGGCCCAACTTGGAAATAGAACCAGACAACACTGTGAGTGTGAGTTGGGTCACACTCAAACCCTATTGGATCAGGCCCATACTAAATCTAGTAAGTGGGAGAAAGGAATTGAAAAGTAGGCCTGTTTAATTTCTATTTCAAACAGGCCTCTCCGATTTAATTGGGATCATGGACCAATGGTTTCTTATGAGCAAGTGCTTTGTACTTAGCGTGTGGAGATGGTTGGGGCAGATAGGGGAACCCAAGCAACACAGGCGTTATCGTTAAAAAGGTCAGAAACAGTGCAAATGAAGAAACATAATGGGATTTTGAGGCAAAAAAACGGTCTGATGCAAATGATTTAAGCTCAAGCGTCTGTATTGCAAAGAGTAAGGGTACCTTATATGGTCACAGAGGTAGCAACAATTTTACAAGGCAATGCTAACCCAGATTCTTGCACAATGTATGAAGAAAATGACTGCATTTTTTGAAACTGTCCATTTGTATGACTGGAACTTTGTCCCTCAATGCGTAGGTGTGAGACTGTACAAATGTCCCTAATGTTTCTAGCCTGTTCGTCTAGTCTCCAACAGTGGAACCCCGGGGTTAATTGTCGTATTCTGAATTACTGTTGCAGAGTTTTTGGCAGAATTCAAGTAGTGGGGGGTACAGGAGAAATTCAAGCTTGGAGGGTTTCTTTCAAGCTTCAAGAGTTTGTATTGTAACAGCACTTACCTATTGTCCTACTTACTCCCTTTCTGTCAGTTGTAAGAATAGCTGTCTTGCTGAAATTGTCCATGCACAGGTCTTCGGTGACTTGCAAGCTGCTCATGCCAGGGTTACATGAGTAGCTAGAAATGATAAAAATGTATTCTAGCCATTTTACTCATCTCAGCCTTGAGTACAAGGCTATTCATCTAGCAATCGATAGTGATAGGATACCGAATTTGGGCCTTATCCCAATAGAGAGGCTTAATAGAGAATTGGTTATAACTGTTCTAGCCATTTTACTCATCTGAGCCTTGAAGACAAGGCTATTTTTCTAGCAGTCGGTAGTGATAGGACATCGGATTTGGGCCTCAGCCCAATAGAGAGGCTTAATAGATAATTGGTTATAACTACTTAAGTTAGAAGGGAAGGGTGGTTATATAAGGACACAAATAGCAAGGCAGAAGATATTCAATATGATTTTGGTTGGGCAGAGAGAGAATCATCTCCTCTCTGAGGAGCACTTGCTCTGGGACTATAGGGATCATTCTCTATAATAGTTCTTAATTCAATCAATAATACATTTTCCAGTTATCTTAATTTCGGATCCCTATCACAGTTCTACAACAAAAAACTAATAATTCTAATACGAGATTCCAAAATAAAGTAGAGGCATGCAATATTATATACTTTGTATCAGCTGTAAGCTTATGGGAATAAGCAGCCATCAATAACTTAATTCTGAGTGGCAGGCAAATATACATGAATTAATAAACATGTCCAGCACTACAATTAGTATGAGATCTATTTAATAAATTAATTAAGGTGAAAACAAGAACATATAACACACAAATACCAATAACACTGAGATAAGAAGAGGGAGAGAAGAGGAAATTACAGACCTATTTGATCATAGAAATCACTTGAATCATATCCATGAGGGTCAAACACATCTTTGCTAAAGCAAGATCCTATTTGATCAATATCCTGGTACCTCACAGCATGCAGTAAGAAGTCAGGGTTTCGATAGTCCTTCCTGTTGCGAACTTCTGCATTAAAACTTTTTCCAGCCTTCTTATACTCCAGAAATTTATTTATTTTTCTCTGCATTAACATCAATTTGAAGGCAGTGATGAAAATGGACAAGGGAAAATAACTGTGAAGTCTAAAAGTTACAAAACCACCAAAGCAAAAGATTCAATTTACAAACAGCTTATTCCTACCCACTATATAGAATATAAAGCTTTACTTGATTGCAACAACAATCGAGCACTTTTCCATCCCAGTAGATGCAATTAATTGTATGAATTGCATTACTATGCCTAGGAAAAAAGAGTTGGATTGTAATTTGTAACGAGATAAGAGATTAAAATACTGGATAACTTGTAATCTGAATTAATGAACAAGGAAAAATACAAAAGGAAGAAAAAGAAAATCAGATAGAACAATGTCCAATAGTCCAGCCAAATTGGCCCTTTCTCTGCCAGGTCATACCTTCAGCATTATTTTTCTTAGTAGCATGTTTCCTATAGTCTACCCTGACCCTCCACACCTTAGGCCCAACATTCTCATTTGGACCAAGGTATCCCAATCCTTTTCATGGTTTCCTACGGGATTAAAATTCACCTTATTATTTGAACTATTAGAAAGGTGAATAGAAGTAGAAGCACTATTTTCCCTTCTTCTCCCTTTGCTAAATAGAAAAGATTAATAGAAAAAAAGAACAGCTTATACTTCAACGATGGAGGTGTGTGGGTTGGCATATTTACTATTGAAATAAATGCCATTTAGGATTTCACAAGCAATATATGTTAATCTTACATTTCAGTTTAGGCCAAAAAGAAAGGAAATATAAAACACGGTGACGTGAAAATTACAACTTTAAATCCAGATTATTGATTAGTGAAACAAGTCCTTTCAACGAGCGACGTATATAATAGTTTATAATCATAATAAGCAGAGAAAGTTAATAGTACTTAATAGGCTAAAAAAGTTGAACACAGACCTCTAATTACTAAAACCATTTTATATTGAATTTGTTGGCAGTAAAGACTATGTTATGTTATGCTAGATTGGGACCAAGTCAGACCATAATTCAGAAACTGCATGGTTCTTTACAATGTACCCAAATGGCATTCATTCGCTAAAGCTATTAAAACAATTTTAACAAAACTTACTTGTAATTCCTCTGAGCATTTAACTTTGGGTGGAGGAGGAAGAAATTTATCCAAAGGATCTACAGATTTATGCTCATCCTGATCTGCTTCTCCAATCTCTGCATCATCAGGTCTAATCACATCGTCATTATTCAAGGTATCAGATTTAAATGTCTCCGATAATTGGGGAGTGTTAGCTTGATTGTCAGGTGACAAAACCTGGACTGTTCCTGATGGTATTCTATCTAGCAAATCACCTGCAGTAACATGTTACATTAAATAGTAAACTAGACATAAACAAAGCAACCTAAATCGATAGTAATGAAATCGAACAAATACAACAGAGCAATAGCAACTTCTGAAAATTGAATATAAAACTCCTATTTCTTATTCCCATTCAAGTTCACACTGCAATTTCTAAACAATTTACCATTGGTTACATGAAGTTGGTCACCAAACACGACTCGACCACTACCATCTATCTCTCCCTCCTGCAACAAAAAACAACTAGCATCCACTAGTTACATTTCAGAATACAATCTAACCAAAGAGAAGGTAAAAAATCAAAGAAAAAGAAAGTACCTCAGGCTCAGGTGACATTGCTACTTCATCATGGCCATAATCAACTATCGTAAGAGTTGCACTCTTACTAACCCTCAATTCCACTCGTTGTTGCTCCTGCGGCGGTGAAAACAATCTGTTCACCTGCGGCGTCCTATTCTTCTCCGTCGGAGTAAAACCATCACCGGAAACTTCGTTGCCGGAATCAGCAACCGCCATTCTATCCGTGTCGGCTGCCAAATCTTCCTCCGCAGCTTGTTCAGCGGCGTCATCTTGTTGTTCCTCGCGAATCGCGTCTTCTTCTTCGGCGTCCTCCATTTCGTCGTCACCGTCATCGTTGTACATGGACAACAAAGCGATGCCTTCCGATTGCTTCTTCTTTGATGCCATGGAATGAGCTAGGGTTTTGAGAATTATTGAATGGGATTTTGTGGAAGAGTTGAAATTCGGAGAGGGATGAGTTTTGATGTGAAACGAGTGAGAAAAATCGGGTGTAGAGATTTTGGAGAAATTGAAAAGAGCTGAAAACGTAGGAAGATTTGGTTTAGAAGTGGAAACTCGAACCAGAAGAACAATGAAGATGAAAGAATAACAACACAGAGAAAAAAAAAATTATTATTGTTTTTATTCAAAAAAATAATGGGACATTTTTAAGAGAAAAAAAAATTATTTTACACTCACAATAAATCAACGAATGTAATTACTGCAATTTTAAAAATATTTTAATAATTTGACAATTTATTAAGTTTTCATTAATGGTATGTTTGGTTGTTAAGAAGAACTAGTTAGAGACCCGTGCTTCCGCACGGGTGAATTTATTTTAATATTGACGAAATAATTTTTTTAGTATACATATGAAAAACTCATATTTATTAGAAAAATACAATGAAAAATTATGAAATCAAAATATTATAACAAAAAGTAATTTGATATATGATGTATTTAGATACACATGGTAAAATAAACAATTATTAGATAAACTAAATCGTATTAAATAATTTTAAAAAAAACTTCTGACATGGAAAAAGAAGAAAAAAATTGACATTTGAAAATAATGGTAATAATTTGATAGTGACTCGTAAGATAAAAAATTAGTTGTGTGAATAACTATGTAGTATTATTCTCTTTGATAAAGTTCATTTTTAATTTTATTGAAATTAAAAAATAGATTAATTGATATTTTTAGTGATAATAAACAAATAGAATAGATAAAATATGTTCCAAATACAAAAAAAAAATCAATATATTTGGTGAGATGATGAACAATGGTACATAATCTAAAATACATAATCTTAAATGGATATTGGTCTTATGATAATTATAGAATTCCATTTGTAAAGAAAGCATGAATTTTTATAGGATTTATCTAACATTACAAATATTTACGAATATTACTAATAATTATAATTATTTATAAATATTTTGTTGATTAAAATAAAAAATGTATAATGGTGAAAGTGACCCGTAAAAATAGCAAATTTGAGTGATTCTAATTTTCTCATTCATTTCATTATTTTTATCATATATATTTTATTGTATTAAATAATCATAAAAAAAAAAAGAATCGTGTTGATAGTGGCCCGTCATAAAAATAAGAATATTACCTCTCAAGTTAAAACAATATTAAAATAAAATAAATATTGCGTTGATAGTGACCCGTCCGATAATAAATTTTTTAATTTTATTAAAATTAAAAAATAAATTATTTTTTAGGGATAATAACTAAATAGAAAAAAATTAAAATGAAAGGAAGAAGGTGTGGGATAAAATGTGAGATAAAATTGAAATTTTAATTAAGATAGAGAAAGTGTGCAATGGTCGGTTAAAATAAATTAAATATTGTGTTGATAGTGACCCGTGAGATAAATAAATATTTAGTTTTATTAAAATTAAAAAATAGATTATTAATATTTTTTGTGATAATAAGTAAATGTAGAAAAATTAAAATGAAAGTAAAAAAGTGTAGGAAAATGAAATGTGAAAGAAATTTGAAATTTGAATTAAGAGAGAGAAGATGTGTGTTGGGGAGAAAAAGAATTGAGGTTGCCAAGTGTCCAATGATGATTGAAAGCTAAAGTGAATTTGTTAATTACTAAAATATCCAAAGTGTAGTGTAAAAAAAATTTAAGAGAAGGATATTTTTGGAAGTTTGGTCAATCTTTTATTAATGGGTAGATAGTAGATAGTAGAAGTTGAAGGAAATAATATAAAAGGAAAGAAAGTAAAAGAAAAGATTGAGTGTAGAAAGTGAGATGATTTTTTAGTTGTTGGGTATGAGAGAAAATGAAAGGAAAGAAAGCTAAAAGTTTAAAGAAAATATAAAAAAATTAAAATATATATTTATAGAATGACAGAATTAACCTTAAAAAAAAAATAATATAACAAAAAAATAGAATCCACTAATTAATTGATAAGATAAATCATATAAAATAATATAAAAACTAAACAAAAGATGCAACATATTTTTATTCGGTACGGATTGGTCATATAAAAAAAATAAAAGCGGTATATAATTAGTATGAGAAAATAAGTAGCATAAATAGAGGATGAATGAAATTGAGAATTTCAAAGAAGGATAAGGTTACAATGGTATTTTCAACAATTTTGATGCTATTGTTCAGGTTTCTTCTCAATTTAGGAAGAAAAGTCATTTTATGTGGGGCCCAGCAAAAAGTAATCATTCCTTCTGGTTTTTAAAAGATCCAAACAAAGGACAGATATTGATTTATGTGTTTTCCCTCCTTCCACTATCAATCCTCTCACCTTCCCTCAAAACAAACACACCATAAATGATTGGGTGAAACTATTTTACGTCGTTGAATGAAAACATAATAAATTGTCAAATCATTAAAGTATTTTAAAATTTAAATCACTTGGCTGCGGTTGATTACGTTAAAATATTTTTAATATTTAAATATCACTTAGTGAAGTGGAATTGACAGTGTGAAATTATTTTACACCGTCAACTTCATTTGCACTAATTTTTAAGTGAATATCTCATTACACCCCTTGAATCTCTTAGGCACCTGGCGAAATTTCAATAATACCCCCAGCTTTTGTAGATGCATATTCGAAAGTATTTTAAAAAAAAATGGTTGTTTATGTAGGTACGTCTACGGAAGCGTAAAAAACATAGTAAACGTTGGGAAAATTCAAATTATTTCAGTTCAGCAATTTTTTTGTAGATGTGTATACGAAACGTGCTAAAAACAATTCAGTCCTGAGCTCCTCAGTCAGCATCTCCCTCGCTTCCTCCTTCGTCAGCCTACCATGACCAAGGAGGGTACCCCTGATAGGCATATGCAGGAGGCATGCGATGTCGTCAAGCATGATGGTAACCTCGCCATGAGGAAGATGAAATGACGAAGCCTCTGGATGCCACATCTATGCAAATGCAATCAGCAACCCATTATGTACCGTGTGGAACCCGACCTAACAGAGGTCCTTCAGCCCAGATGTTGCGAGGACATCTTGGAACCACGGTTTAGTAGGCTCCACGAGAGTGGTAATCTTTCGGTCGTGGTTGTAGAACTTCTGGGGATCCCTATCTTAAAATTTTCCAAAAAAATATTGTTAATAATAAGCAAAATTAGAAATAATTAATCAAAAATTGAGGATAAAAAAGTAATATGTAATAAGTCTACGAAATTTTACCTCGTTATCCCAGATATATATGGCTGAATGATCTGCATACCCTGTCAACACGGATACATCTATAGGACCCCCCGGGTAGAAGACAGGCTCCTCAGCCGCATCAGCCTCCAGAGATCCAGTATCGGTAGTCATTGGCACAGGAATAGAAGAACTGGCCCTGTGATGTTTGCGGATGGACGGCGTTTGTGAAGAACCCTCACCATCATTCTGAGGCATCCATGATGAAGTAGTAGATGTGGAAGGACCCCCTGCTAGAACAGCTGTAACAGGTACCTCTGCTGCTCCGGATGTATCAGGTACATCGGCTAGAACGGCAGATCCATCACTCACTTGTGTCAGTAATTGCCTTCGTGCATGTCGCACGGAGGCATACTGTGCAGTCCTGCCAGATATAATGTGGTCTGGATGGTTGGCCATTATGTCTATAATGTATTACAAATAAAATCGAGTTAGATGCACATACGGAAAAAATAAATTTACCTCCGTAGATGCACATACGAAAATCTTTTGTAGATGTATCTACGGAACTACCTAACATTTCAAAAATATGTGTTTGTTCTGTATGTGCATCTACGAAATGACCAAACGTTTCATATCTTTCATAGATGCATCTATGGAACGCTCTGCAACTTCAGAAACGCAAAAATAACGTAAGTAATTGTTCACATAGTTGGAAAAATCAATTTTCACTCCTGATCATCCGTTTTACATATCAAACAATACCTACATAGTCTCTAAACTATGTTTCTAAAGGTAACTAACGATTTCTACACCTAAAAATCTACTCAAACTCTATTACGGGGAATACTCTAAAATAACTCGAAAACTTACCGATTAAATTGAGTTTTGAAGTTGTTGGAATGTGTTGATCGTTGATGTTGACGTTAACAGCCGAACTCGAGAGAAAAAAGAACTTTTGTGGAAGTTTGATATTTGAGTTGAGAGAGTCTGGGAGTTTGAGAAGATGAAAAGTGAATAATGAGGGAGGAGAAGAGTCTGACGCGAATATAACATCAAATGCTTCCGTAGATGCATATCAGAAAGTCTTATGTAGGTGCATCTACGAAACAAAACAACTTTAAACAAAAAAAAGTGTTTCCAGAGGTACATCTACAGAAGCAGAGGGCATTTTAGGCAACGGGCATGGTGCATAAGAGACCCATGGGGTGAGATAAGAGTTTCTCATTTTTAATGCACCTTAAGCATTTCTAACACACCTCGTAAAACTACAATAGTACACTTAGATTTCGGAAATACATTTTTAAAACGCACCTCATACACATACCATTCATCCGTTTTTGAAACACACTCTAATTTTATGAGTAAATCTATCTACTATAAAAACAATTACTAAGAGATTGACCAATCTGACTAATATGCCCTTTGCTAAAAAAACTCTTTACACATAAAAAAGGGCAATTCCGTAACTAACAAAATCACATACAACTTTTTCAACTTTTCAATAACCAAATGCCAATTGTTGGTCTCTCATTGGTTCAACTTTTTAACTTTTCAATAACCAACTTTTTCTCCACAACACACTTCCTCTCTCTCTTACTTAAATTTTCAAATTTCTTTCACATTTCATTTTCCCACACTTTCTTACTTTCATTTTAATTATTTTCCATTTAATCACAAAAATTATTAATAATCTATTTTTTTAATTTTAATAAAATTAAATATTTATTTATCTCACAGGTCACTATCAATACAATATTTAATTTATTTTAATCGATCATTACACACCTTCTCTATCTTAATTAAAATTTCAAATTTCTCTCAAATTTTCTTCCCACACTTTCTTACTTTCATTTTAATTTTTTTTCTCTATTTATGTATCAACTCTAAAAAATAATTTATTTTTTAATTTTAATAAAGTTAAAAATATTGTAATCTCACAGGTCACTATCAACACAATACTTATTTTATTTTAATAAATCATTGTTTTTATTAGAGAGATAATATCCTTATTTTTAAATTTTTTTTCTTTCTTCATTTCACGATTTTTTTAATGATTATTTAATACAATTAAATTCATATGATTATTATTCATTTTACATTTGTATTTAAATATATTTTATATCGCATCAAATAAATTTTTTATTTTAAATTTATACGTATCTGATTAAATTTCATACAATATTAAATAAATTTACCCGTGCAGAAGCACGGGTATCTTACTAGTTTATTCTGAAAATGCATTTCTGAAATGTCTTTGAAAATATATTTCAGAAACTACTAAAAATGCAATATCTAAGCTACTAAAAAATAACTATACTAATAAACAAGGAATCATACATCAAATTTGAGGATGTTCAAAACATCTAATACTAATAATTAACCTCATGAAGTTTAAATCAACAAACATCAAGTGTTATCTCCCACAGAACCATTGAAATATGCAACCTTTTCTCTTTTTTACTTTTTTTTTCAAGCACGTTATTTGATTAGCAGATTCCAGAAATGCATTTCATGAGCCCCTTCGGAAATACATTTTCAAAATAAATTTAGTCATAAAATAGGGGGTGTAGTTTAAAACAATTGAGTTATGTGTGCATGAGGTACGTTCGAAAATACATTTTTGAAATATGAAGGGCGTTTTTAAATTTTTAGCGTGTTTTTCCACCACTTAGGGTGTATTAAGAACTTCCCAATATAATAATGGAATGTATAAGCCTAGCTATAATGGAACGGCACTTTCTTTTCTCACCTTTATGGTGTGGGACGCACCTCTGAAAATTCCAAAACGCCCATTGGGTTTTTTGGGAGATACATCTTCAAACGCACCAAATTCCATTTTTTGTCAAAATTTAGTTTGGAGATGCATATTCAAAAAAAATTTAGATTAATTCGTAGATACATCTCCGAAGTCACCTTTCTTCCTTCATAAATCAAGCTGCCACCCCATTTTTGTCAAAAAATCGAAGATGCATCTACAAATATTTTTGGGGTAAATTCGAAGATACATCTCTAAAATTTTACATGCATGGTTTTTGCGGCGAGTGGACGCGATTAGGATTTCACGGCCAAGTCTCATCCTGTTGTTGTTTGTAGTCATTATCCTTAAAAAAACATCAAAAAATATATAGTGCATCAGGAAGGAAAGAATTTGGAGATGCATCTCCAAACACCGTAAAGGACCAATTTCGGAGATGCATCTCCGATAAAGCTTCGTTTTTTATTTCAATGGCAGAAACATCTCCTACATTTGCCCTAACCATCCAAATGCTCCTACACATTTCCTATTTTGAATGTTAATACTACATAGTGCATTAAAAGTTACCTGTTTTACCTAATTCATAAATCAAAACACAAAATAATGTAAATGAGAAACTTACTCAAAAATGACGATGAGGATGCAAAATTTTGAATATAATAGGTAGAGTGAGTTGAGATTGGTAAGATAGAAGTAGAGATTTGTATGTTAATTGAAAAGAAGACTGGAACAATGTTGCTCACGGGCTACAATGGGGAAGAAAAACTTTCTGAAAATGAAGAAGGAGAATAGGGACAGTCTTGCGCGAGGTTTAAATACATTCACCTAGTTTGGAGATGCATCTCTGAATGAATTTTTGAATTAAAAAAAAGGTTAATTCAGAGATGTATATGTGAACATATCCTAAAACACCTTCGCATATACATCTCTGAATTTAATTTAGGTAAAATGAGGAAATGGTGTGTTCGAAGATGTATCTCCGAAAATAATGGCATTTTTTACATTTCACTAGGGGCCTAGGAAAAGGTAATAGGGGGAAAATAAATTCTTTAATGGAATATTTTACCAAAGGCCCAGATCTGTTGAAAGCCCGTAAAGTCTGGATTTAGAAAAGAGTTTGTTTTTTTCCCACCCCCTTCAAAACTTTTAAAAATTCTTGGAATTAAAAAAATCGAATTCTTGAGTTTTGAGTGTATTTATGAGACACGTGAATTCTAAAATTTGAAATTTTTGAACATGAATGTGACACAGGTGGATAGCCTAATGTCTCTAATAGCATCAATGAATCAATCATCTTGAGGAATCTGCATCATAATGAACTTATTTTCATTGTTGATACATTTCGTGGGGCCTTCATGTAATTGATAACTGTAATACGGTGAACTGACTTTTAAAGAAAATGTTGCGGATAGCAAGAGTCGCCACCGACTTTTATTTTATCCAATTTTTAGGAAAGGCTAAAAGAACAGTGTCATACCCCAAAATTTGCTCGATCATTTCTGGTCTAATAATTTATCAAGGGAATTAAAATTAAGAGTCATGAGATTTAACATTTATATTGTTAAATCCATTCTCTTACAAATTGGAATAGGGGTGTGGATAACAGGTATTTTAGGACCCAAACAGTGAGCCCAATTACTACAAGGGTGCTATCATTTTTTGATATAATTGCTTTTTACTAACATTTTGTCTTTTATTATTATTATTTTATTAACTGTTATTATCTATTGCAGCTTTATTTACTAACATTATTATTCAATATTAGGATTATTAGTATAATTAGAATTATTATTATTAACCTTAATATTAGTCTTATTAGGATTTTTGATTAAATTAATTAGTTGGGCAATAGGCCCATTGAGAGTAGAAAACCCTAAGTATAGCATTATAAATAGATAAGTTTTCTAACAATTAGGGGAGGCCAACACAATTTCATAGACTAACTTTCTCTCACGTACATACTCCGAAACCGAATCCCTAAACCTTTCTTTCTCTATCACAGTAGAACCTTGTCTCAAAAGTCAACACCAGACTATCAACAATTTCTTAACTTTTCCCTTTCCATATACATAACCTCTAATGTCTTTCTCAAACATGTTCACTAAATACACACATTAGGCCAAATTCTAACCAACTACCCTTATTACACAGCGTACGTGTACAAAACGACAGATTCTTATTCCAACTCACATAACTAATCCACGTACAGTATTCAACACCACCACTGCTTCAGCACCTTCAAATCATCCACGAAGAACTCTCAACCATCGACTACTTCAGAGTCAGAAGTTTCAATACAAACCATGTTTGTTGCTTCTTTTTCTTTTTTTTCAGGAATTCCACATCAGCAGTAGAAGAGAGTAAAAGAAAAATTAAATTTGAATATCATTGTTGCACGCCGCGAAACCCACTGCGATGCGCCTTCCTTCTATCCGAACCGCAACCACCGGATCTTCCACCTGAATCAGATCCGAAACCGCAAATCCAACATCAATGGTACCCCACCATAACGTCGCCTCCGACGCCAACATCCTCCCTCCAACCACCGCCGGCAAATCTCTCCGACGAACCAAATCTGCCGCCACCCGTTCACAACCGCACAAGATCCGGCATATCACCATCACCTTCTGCGAGACACATCACGATCCTATGAGGTGAAGTTCTTCTTTTTTTCCTTTTATTCTATGTTGGATTGTGTGGGTTTTTATTCTTTCAAAAAAAGGAAAGGAAAAGTGAAGAATATGAGTTGAAGGGTAAAGAGTGGAAGAGCAAAATGTTTGGATCTGCAAACATCTTCACGCTACAGGTTACATATATCTTTATTTTGTTTAATTTACTTAATTTCTTGCCAAGTGTCAATACGTCATAGACTGTGAGTTAGTTGTTGAAGGTCAATATAATGCAATAAGGGGGTGGAGCGCCCCATTTGGCTACTGTAGCGGTAATTATTATTTTGTTCTTTTGTTTTCTTTTCTTCTATTTCTTTATGATACATAGAATCTGGTTTTAATTGAGAATGGGATTTGCTTGGGTTTAGGTACAAAGTTATTCATAATATCTAATCTTGCTGACTCCTCACGTCACTTTCATCTTGTAGTTTATTTTTAAATTTAATTCAATTTATGGGTTACATAATTCTAGATAGGGATTAGCATACATATTTTAATTAAGTTAATCTAAGCTTTTTAGTTTAAGTTATCATCAAGAAAAATACAAAACTAATAAGGCACGTTCATCTTAGTAGTATTTAGTTTAGTATTACTTTAGTTTTAATATATTTGGTTTGGTATAAAAACTATAAAAAGAATAAAATTTCAAAATCAACTAATAATAAAATTGTTGTTAGGATTTTATTTATTATTCGTTTCGATCGAATTAATCGGTCGCGATGGTTAATAATCAATCATATAATTAATTTAATCCAATATAATTCAAATAAACTTATTTTGCTAAATGGTTTTAACCAAATCTATTGGTTACGATGATTAGCACTTCCTCCTTAAAAACTCGTTATTATTTTTAATCAAAGCTATTGATTATAAGGGATAACGATAAAATTAAATAATTAAAATACATTCATTTGCTAAAAGTGATAATCGAATCAATCGATTAGAATTGCCAGCAATTCTTTATCAATCTATTAATTATGGTGATCAAACCTATTGATCATCGCGATTAATAGTACAAATCAAAACAGGGTTGTACGCCCAAATCCTAAAACACTTCCCAAATCTAAACGCTTCAAATCAAACAAGGATTTTCATCCTCATTCAAAACTACGATAGGCCATTCAAAAAGCCTCTAAATTCACATTCAATCAAATTTCAAATCTTAAGGGCGTACAACCCGTAGCCCCGAACTACGTTGACTCTGATTCTCCCTAAGGAGATACGTAGGCACTTGGCAACAAGGCGAGTCCCCCTCTTCAAAATCTCAATCAGGTCATTAAAATTCTATTTGCCACATTTCTTTACAAATCCTGCCATGCAACCCTAATCTTTGAACATTAGCCTTTAGGAAAGGGCTGAGGGTGCCTAACACCTTCCCTCAGCCTGATTATAATAACTTACCCTCAATCTCTTATCTGTGTAGGGTTTCCTATTCGCCCTTCAAAATAGGTGGCGACTCGAAAGCTGAAATTTTTAGGCAGGTTGCTACAAACAGGAAAAGACCTTTTAAAAAGATTTTGAGTTCGGGGGGTAAGTTATACAAAGGGAAGGTGTAAAGCACCCTTTGCATCCATGGTTTTCCATGGGCTCTTAATTGCTTACCTCACTTTATTTTCAAAAATGTTTGAATTGTTTGAAAAGTTGAGTGTGAATAGAAATTTAAATAAGATCTTTAGCTTGTAAATAAGTGTAGTATTTGAAAATTAGTGGGAAAAAAGTTTGAATTTTGAATTTGAATTGAGCAATCAATTAAAAGCTACTTACCCTAAGTTTGAAAAATCGTTCCTTTAGCCTTTCAGGCGAAAGGGTCTATCCATACCATGAGAGGGCAGGAAGTCTTTCAATTGGATGTTGTAGGGTCATCGAGTTATCGTTCGCCATAAGACTGTCCCTTGCCATAAAGAGGACAGGTAGTCTAAGGGAAGGATATAATAGTCATTTTATCTTTTTAGGCATCATGCGAGGATACCTTAGCAATTGGGACAATTATTCTTTATAAGGCAACTTCGAGGGAGTTTCAATAACTTTGAAGGCAACTGGCAACATTGCTTTAGGTATCCTCGGAATCGAGGGACTTGACTATTTAGTATGCTTAGAGGCAACAAGGCAACAATATAAGGCAACAGGCAACAAGAGGAATTACCCAAAAGGTGTGTGGGTGCATCAACCACGTGGTTAACTTTGATGATATTTATCATGTAAGTTTAGTGATCTATATTCAGTTAATAGTCTTTGCACTCCCTAGGGTTACTAACCACGCAGTTTGAAATTGCAGAAATTAAAGGCAGAAAAATATAAAAGTTCCCACGCTATTACAATAAACACCTGCGGGGATGGGGGAATTAAAGTAGAAAATAAGAGGAATTAATTAATATCCTGAATGCCTTGATTTTCCTCGAAATCTGAAAATTAAAAAGAAAATAACAATGGTTAGTGTATTACAGATTTAATGGCTATTGAGGCAAACCCTATTAAAAGGCAGAATAAAATAAAAATAAAATGATATTTAAACAAGAGAAAATAGAAAACTTAGCTTTTTTGATCTGGTAGCGCGTGTCTGAAGGATCTTGGTTAACCCTGAAAATTTGCACAAAAGAAAAGAATTTTTAGTGTATGAAAGATCTACAAACCTTAATTGATTAAAGATCTATAAACCCTAAAAAGAAAACTTATTGTGACCTAAAGGGTTTATAAGGCTAAAAATGCGTTAGTGGATAACACCTACCAATAGCAGTGATTAGTGATCATGATGAAAAGAAGGGTTTCAAGACATAAAGAAACATTTAATTAGCCCAAAAATTAATTATTAACTAAAAACCTTAATTAAATTATTATTTTAAAAGAAATTTTGATATTACGAGAAAAATGAGTTTTTGATTAAATAATATAGATGGTTATAAAATTATTATATAATAAAAATAATTTGTTTTAAACAAAATAAGTAAAAAAGAAATTATATTAAAAAGAAGAAAAAAGAAAAGGAGATTATGTAATAAAAAACAAAAGAAAGAAATTGAAAAATAACTTAGCTTGATCTGGTGTGGCATGTTGATGAGGATGCACCATGGAACAGCGTATTTTGGAACCTTGGATCGTCCCCCCTGTGAATCCAACGGTGAGGTGCTGAGGATGCGCCATGGGTGTGTGTTGACACGCTGCACTAGATCTGCAGAATACTCAAGTAATAAAAATAGTTGTCAAAGACCAGGTTCGAACCTGGGCCCTGGGGAATACAAACAGAGCTTCTTTACCAATTGAGTCAAATTTTCTGCTGAAATAAAACCAAATCGAATTAAAATAATACTTTAAATGTGAGATAAGTGGAAAAAGTCAAAACATGAGTCAGCTGGGTCCCTTTGGTGGCGCGTTCAGCCAATCAAATGGGGAGAGAGGGATTGCTTTTGTTGATCAACCAATGATGCTGCAGCGCGTGCGATCAAAGGTCTGACCGGGTCCACTACCTCACGCATCAGCCAATGGGGATGCATCACACATCATCGTCTTCTTCAACGTTCCACACCTGGGAATTAGCTACTACCAACTGGCTGCGGTTTCTGCAATTAAATTTCGTAGCGAATTCTTCCATGTTTCAAAACCTGCAAAAATCACGTAAGACAACAGTAAATGCAACCCAGAACCATGGAAGAGACCTTGGCGATCCTAATGGTACGCTTTGTTTGGCTTAAAACCGGCTGCACCCCTCAAAACGAAGAGGGAGATCTTCATGCCCTAGCCATGGTGGCTTGCATTCCGGTCCCGATAATCTCGAAGCGACGGTCCAAACCTACTCTAATACATCTCAGGAAGCTAATTGAATCGTTAGTTTGAATCAAAACAGATTATAACCTCAAACACGATTAAGGAAAAAAATGCTAAGGAATGATTTCATGTATGCATGTTTCGACGTGCATTTACCATTACTATAGATCCCTACTTACTCTTGGATGCCTTAGAAACGTGATGGAACGATAGGAAGGCCTTGTGATTGGCTGCAACGAGCAAACTCTCTTGCCCTAATTTCCTTGAATTCTTTGGAAGCTTGGAGACGTGTTTTGGAGGCAGGGGTTCGTTCTCCCTCATGCTAAATGCTATGAGAATATATAGAGGGAGGATTAGGGCAAGAGATGTGAGAAAAGATTGAGAAAATTTGTGAGAAAAAGATTGAGAAAAATTTTCATTTAAAATCTCATGGAATATTGCTATATTTGTTTCAATCTTTTCTCAATCAAATATATTTTGAATTACTTGGGCCCCAAGGGTGATTTTATGATTGAGAGAAATCAAATCCTACCTTAATTTGATTTTATTTTATTTTTCTTGATTTAATTTGTATAAAAATCAAAGATAAATAAAAATATAAATCCAAACCATGCACCAACGAAATTTGCTGGTCTCCAAGGTGATTCTTGGGCCTTCATATGATCCAAAACAAATCCCCATAATTTAATTCACTATTTTTGATTTTTTTTCTTAATTTATTTTGCATTTAAATGAATAAAATTCAAATAAATAAAAATAAAAAATGCCAAAAATATAAGAATGGTTTTATGGGTCATCATTTGGGTCATATGTATGATTGAAGTCCAAAACCTGAGCCCATTAGTTCAAAAGCACAAAATTATTCAATTATGGTTTCATGCACTTCTTGAAATTTGACCAACTTTTGAGCCTCATATCTCCTTCAATTTTTGTGGTATGAACATGTTCTAGGACTTTTTAGAAAGCTTAGAGAGTCCTCTAAAAGCTACTTTTGGTTTCATCTCAATTGAGACTACCATGTTCAAGTTATGAGCTTTGAGAAAAAATGCCTTTTGGCGATCTTTTAGAAGGACCTGTAATATATTAGCTCATATTTCTCAAATGAAGCATTTTTGGACTTGGCTTTTGACATACAAAGTTATAGAGAATTCAATTTCCTTCAAATTGAGCTTTGGATGGAAAATTTCTGATGTTCCATGTGAAAGTTATGGCTGGTCAAAGTTGGGTTGACTTTCTCCTTAAAAACCCTAATTTAGAAACTCTTGACTTTGTTGATTTCTGATCTTTTCTTGATG
The DNA here is from genome assembly GCF_029867415.1 of Vicia villosa. Lineage (NCBI taxonomy): Eukaryota > Viridiplantae > Streptophyta > Magnoliopsida > Fabales > Fabaceae > Vicia > Vicia villosa. The sequence goes on along the minus strand of NW_026705246.1, from coordinate 692,158 downwards.
AACCACGATTAGTTCTTGATCAAATGGTGATAATACTTCAAAGTAAGGATGTTGACAAAAAATCAGGAATTTTGACTGTACTTTGACCACAGTTGACTTTTAGGTTAAACTAGTCGACTGTTGACCATTTGAACTTTTGACTAAGCAATCCTATGAATCAGAGCTTGCAAATTGGCATGAGGATCCTTTGAGGAATATGAGAGGCCATGGAGTCCACTTTAGGTATCAGAAGTTGATTTCTCTTTGAGAAGATCAAAACCCTAGTTCAAAGGCATTCGTTTAGGAGGTAGGTAGCTTTGAGCAATTGGAGATCTTTGAGCATTTGAAAGTCAGATGGACTGAAATATGATTAAATATGATGGGAAAATTTTGGGGTATGACAGCTGCCCCTATTCAATTTTCTTAAACCTGAAGATGTAGAATGGTTTGTATGCCAATCGGTATCTAAAGGTGGAAGAGGATTGAACACTAGAATACCCAGAAATTTGTACCATCGGGGGATGGGCTTAGAGATGCCACCCAGATGAGCATGTAGATAAGTCATGTATCTGAACTTGAAGAAGTAGTTGTTTGAGTGTTGATCGTTTCATTACTGTTCGTAGTAGATGAATTAGATCTTTGGGGTTGATCGTGTCTACCTCGTTTGTGATGATAGAGCTATATCTTGGAAGGTTGGTCGTGTCAGCACCGTTCGTAGTAACTGAATTAGATCTTGGAGAGATGATTCTGTCTACACCGTTCGTGATGATAGAATTAGATCTTGTAAACAGAATACCATAACGGGTCATACATTAGACCATATATGATAAAGGACGTCAGAACGAGTCATGCATTAAACCATATCTGAAGGAGAATATTAGATCATATCTGTTGGAGGGTGTCAGAACGAGTCATACATTAGACCATATCTTAGGAAGGATACTAGAAAGAGTCATACATTAGACCATATCTGGAAGTAGGACATCAGAACGAGTTATTCATTAAACCATATCTGAAGGAGAATATCGGAACAAGTCATACATTAGACCATATCTGATGAAGGATGTTAGAATGAGTTATTCATTAAACCATATCTGAAGGATAATGCCAGAACGAGTCATACATTAGACCATATCTGACTGAGAATACCGGAACGGGTCATACATTAGACCATATCTGATAGAGAATGCTTGTACGTTAGAGTTGATAAGTTATTTGATGAAGTTTTGGAATGTAAAAGGCTTGTCAGAATTCAGCTCGATTATATCTGAGAGGAATGCTTGTCGAGGCGGAACCTGAAAACAAAGTTAGAAATATGAAATGTCATGATGCATGTATTATATGACGAGTCTCTCCAAACAAATGAGAAACCCGTATGTTTATCATGAAGTAATGTATGCAATGTATGAATATGTATGTGATGTATATGATGTATGACTGATGTTGTTCTGAGAAAATAAATCTTTGTATCATTGTGACTTGGATATTTGATCTTGTTTTGAAGATGTGTAGCTGGGGATTTATGATCTCTGCTTAGGGATGAAAGTGATTGGGGATAAGAGAGATGAATGACCCTGTTTGGAGAAGAGAATAGTATAGGGGAACCGGCAGTGTCAAAGATGTAAACTCAGTTGAGGAACTAAGTCTTTGTTGGGACGAGAACATTTGAAGATATCTTCTTAATGATTACTCTGTGGGGGTATGATCTTGTGAAACCGGTTTTGTGGGAAGGCATGGATGATTTGAATATTGCCCCCAGTGATTTATAGCTCTTGCTATTCTTGGACTTATATTGATTAGGACGCACCACTAAGTATTGATCAAGATGTCAAACTGGACCTGCATAGATTTGCCCCTGCTAGTAGTGACTTTGGAAAGATTCGCCTCGCGAGGGCTTTATGAGATGTGCACTATGGGAGACATGCCCCTAGTAATCATAGGCCCAGGACAAATGTCCCATGTTGATTGGGAAGTAGCTTCAGATCTACTTGGATGCATGCCCCGGATTGTTTTGGCATCCTTGAGAGATTCTCGGAATCTTGACTTGATTGCCCCAGATTGATCGGGATTCTTTAAGAGATTCTCGGAATCTTGACCTGACTACCCCAGGTTGATTGGATAAACCATGTCATGCCCCTTGTATACATAAGAGACATTGCTTCTGAAGTGGTTTTGTCTGTCGGGATAACTTTCAGTCATTAGTTGTACCATGTGCAAATTCTTCCTGATGCTAACATTCGAAATTATGTAGCAAAATATGTTTAATAATGAATTCATGATATGCAGTGCGTATGTCTGTCTTGATTTTTTTTAAAGCATTAAAACAGAAGATGTAAAAAGCGTGATGTTTATAAAACGTGATGTTTGTAAAAGGAGATATCAACTCAACTTTTATGGCAAACCTTAAGGAGTCAGGATACCTTTTGGTGACAGTATGCTTTCGAACTAACCATGCTTCAGTTAGGACTTTCAAGGGTTGTAACGTGGTTTGGTTCACAGTTTAAGAAACAAAGGATAAAGGCTCAAATTTTATTTATACCCGTCCCAATCTTCGTGATGTTCTTCGATCCTATGCTCAGTTAACCTTTCGTTTAAGTCCTAGCAGAGCTTTAAAGTTGTAACATTGACATTTGATGATGGTTTCAGCATTGGGAGTTTATTTGGACGGGCATTCATCCTTCTTGTAATATTTTTTGCTTTTGTCGAGGATTTGTAGTGACCTCTTTTTTGACATTGATTTTGTTATCCCTAACTTTTGCCTGAACTGTTTATTTTGAGATTACAGTCAGCGGGATGTTTTTTGATTTTTGATAAGTCTCCTTCATAGGTTTTGACTTAACATATTTTCTTTTTTTTGGTGGACATTGACTGCCTGACTTAATGGTTGCGGGAACCCATCATTATTTGTGTAAACAACAGCTAGTACAATCGAGTTAACTGAGTAACTACCCTGCCCCAGGTTATGATTAAGGGTTTAATTTGTGTGAGAAAGAAGCTTCTACTTCTTCAACTCAAACGGGGTTGACGAGGGATTAACATCCTTATATCTCCACTGTTTAGGAAGTGAAACAATGCCTGTACATCATCAACATAGTCCGTTCAAAAGCATACTGTATGAGGTTGCGGTATCATTTTCGTCATCCTCCCTTAAAAGGCTTACAGCTTAGCAGGAGTTGAATATCACAAAACATATGCAAAGTAAAGACATAATTTAAAATGAGTGATAGCGAAATAATTTATTCAAGACAAACATATGCAATGCATTGATGATGATTATTAAAATAGATAATGCCTATCATAAGTCGAATGTTTAAACAAACAGAAAAAGAAATTGCAACTGAAAGTAAAACTAATGATCTTAAAGTCCACCCTTCTAGCCATCCACAGTATTAGCACTCTTGTTGTGATTAGGCATGGTTGCAGGAGAGTCGAACTCGATTTCTCCCGTGTCGATCATATCCTGGATTTTGTTCTTCAATGGCCAACAATCATTAGTGTCATGTCCAATGCTGTCGGAGTGATAAGTGCATCTTGCGTTAGGATTATATTGATGAGATAAGGTATTAGGCTTCAGAGGAGGATCCTTTAAAGTAATCAACCCTGCTTTCAGCAACTGTTGTAACGCTTCAACCAAAGTTATGTTGATCTTTGTGAATTGTCTTTTAGATGCGCCTTGTTTACGTTGGTTGCCCTTTTGTCGTACCAGCACTTGATTAGAGGCTAGGACTGCTCCCACAGTATTGGATTCATTCCTCTCATTGTGCGCCTTCTTTGTGGTATTAGAATATGTAGCCACTTGAATTTTACCGCTTCGGATACCGCTTTCAACACGTTCCCCAGTCAGTATGAGGTCAGTGAAACCAGATGAGGAACTTCCCAGTAAGTGGCTGTAGAAAGGACCAGTTAGTGTACTCATGAACATGTCAGTTAACTCTCAGTCAGTCAAGGGAGGTTGAACTCTGCCTGCCAGGTCTCTCCACTTTTGAGCGTACTCCTTGAAACTTTCCTTCGGCCCCATAGACATACTTCGTAGTTGCATGCGGGTTGGCGCAAGGTCAGCATTGTATTGGTATTGCACATAGAAAGCTGTTGCCAAATCTTCCCATGTATGGATGTTGGTACCCTCCAGTTGATAGTACCATTCAAGTTGTGTTCCAGATAAGCTTTCTTGAAAGAAATGGATCCAGAGCTTCTTATCAACAGTATGAGGCTGAATCTTTCTCACATAAGACCTCAAGTGTAGTTTAGGACAAGAGACTCCATCATACTTAGCAAAGGTCGGAGTCTTAAACTTCGGAGGGATAACAACTCCAAAGATGAGTCCTAGTTCCTCAAAATCTAACCCAGGTATCTTTTGAATTTCCATGGCTTTCATACGTTCTTCCAACAGCTTGTACTTGTCATCAGGATGTTCATCCTCATGGTGATAGTCCTCTTCTTCTTCAGAGGGCTTGGCAGGATCATGGTTACTTTTTGCATCAGTTTTGATACTAACATCATCATCTTGTTCATCTTCGTCACTGTCTTCAGAGACTTCGGCTTCCCTGAGTTGCAAGATCGGTCTAAGCTTTTTCCTCAGAGTCTTCTTGCCCCTCCTATTCTTCTTTTTAGCCAACATGGTTTTCAGCTCTTCTTGCCCCTTGGACAAATTCAGAATCAGGGCTTGGAACTCAGCATTTTGAGCTTGGAGATCCTTAATTGATTGTTCGAGATTCATGATGCTGAAATAAACAGCAAGGGAGAATGAGAGACCTATTGTAAGAAACCTGCTATGCAATGTTATGAATGCAGATGCAATGTTTTCAAGGATCGTTAGGACATTTAGTTTGCGACATTTAGACATTGAATCTGTCACAGCTTCATCTGAAGAATTTTGACTTTCGTCTTGGCACGTCCTTCTTTAAAAATCAAGCTCACCATATCGAGTGGGTCATCGCCTCTGATTCGGGATACTTCTGAATATGGCTAGAGGAAAATAAATCCTCTTGCCCCTTGATAGGTACTAAGTCTCTGAATTGGAAGGTATGTGGCCAGAGGAAAATAAATCCTCTTGCCCGTTGATTAGGAATTCGGTCCTTGATAAGAGTACGTGAAATTGTGCGCCCTAAATCCCTAAGATCCTTGAAAGGGTTAGTTAAATCATGTTATGCTTATGATGTCATGATGTCATGATGTTATACAATGCATCAGGCAAAGCATGAGATAGTAAGGACGAGTGAGTCCTACAAGAAAAACCTGCAAGAAAACCAAAGGGTTAGTAGCAAGCACAGACAAGTCACACAAGCGTCCTTAGGTTTAAAGGCTTGCGCGAAGTTCGTAGGTAAGTACCCTCCCCACTGAAGTTAAGTTGGTTCAACCTGTCCTAGAATAGTAACCAGGTTCTATGGTGCTCATATCCCTGATCTTTCTCGCGGGCATTGTCTCAACATGGCACTCGATCGGCCAGCCAAAAGCATCCCTAGAGTCCAATCTCAATGAGTGTAGCATCGAGTATCAACCGTCTTCAGTCAGGAATCCAAAGCCAGCTATCTCGCTACTTCCTATAGGCCAAAGTCCAGTTCAACTAGGGTTCTAAGGGCGAATTAGTGCTTATGACACCACGCGGTAGCCAAATGTCTCCCCGATCATATTCAAGGGCCATCAGGACAAACCAAAGCATCACACTAACGGTGGCCACCAGTTCAACCATAACGATACATGTCGTACAACCTCCCTGGTCTAATGCCACATACCTAAGGTACACTAGATCCGGGTGTAGGATCTTTCACACAACAGAATACCCAAAACAGCCTTTAAAGATAAAGCAAACAAGTCAAACAAATTTAAAGTGATCCTAGCTCTAAGGTAACCCCTCTTTTATTCGAAAGCATCCCCAGCAGAGTCGCCGGTTCTGTAATATGGTGAACTGACTTTTAAAGAAAATGTTGCGGATAGCAAGAGTCGCCACCGACTTTTATTTTATCCAACTTTTAGGAAAGGCTAAAAGAACAGGAAAATACCTTTTAAAAAGAATTTGAGTTCGGGGGTAAGTTATACAAAGGGAAGGTGTAAAGCACCCTTTGCATCCATGGTTTTCCATGGGCTCTTAATTGCTTAGCTCACTTTATTTTCAAAAATGTTTGAATTGTTTGAAAAGTGGAGTGTGAATAGAAATTTGAATAAGATCTTTAGCTTGTAAATAAGCGTAGTATTTGAAAATTAGTGGGAAAAGAGTTTGAATTTTGAATTTGAATTGAGCAATCAATTAAAAGCTACTTACCCTAAGTTTGAAAAATCGTTCCTTTAGCCTTTCGGGCGAAAGGGTCTATCCATACCATGAGAGGGCAGGAAGTCTTTCAATTGGATGTTGAAGGGTCATCGAGTTATCGTTCGCCATAAGACTGTCCCTTGCCATAAAGAGGGCAGGTAGTCTAAGGGAAGGATATAATAGTCATTTTATCTTTTTAGGCATCATGCGAGGATACCTTAGCAATTGGGACAATTATTCTTTATAAGGCAACTTCGAGGGAGTTTTAATAACTTTGAAGGCAACAGGCAACATTGCTTTAGGTATCCTCGGAATCGAGGTACTTGACTATTTAGTATGCTTAGAGGCAACAAGGCAACAATATAAGGCAACAAGCAACAAGAGGAATTACCCTAAAGGTATGTGGGTGCATCAACCACGTGGTTAACTTCGATGATATTTATCTTGTAAGTTTAGTGATCTATATTCAGTTAATAGTCTTTGCACTCCCTAGGGTTACTAACCACGCAGTTTAAAATTGCAGAAATTAAAGGCAGAAAAATATAAAAGTTCCCACGCTATTACAATAAGCACCTGCGAGGATGGGGGAATTACAGCAGAAAATAAGAGGAATTAATTAATATCCTGAATGCCTTGATTTTCCTCGAACTCTGAAAATTAAAAAGAAAATAACAATGGTTAGTGTATTACAGATTTAATGGCTATTGAGGCAAACCCTATTAAAAGGCAGAATAAAATAAAAATAAAATGATATTTAAACAAGAGAAATTAGAAAACTTAGCTTTTTTGATCTGGTAGCGCGTGGCTGAAGGATCTTGGTTAACCCTGAAAATTTGCACAAAAGAAAAGAATTTTTAGTGTATGAAAGATCTACAAATCTTAATTGATTAAAGATCTATAAACCCTAAAAAGAAAACTTATTGTGACCTAAAGGGTTGTAAGGCTAAAAATGCGTTAGTGGATAACACCTACCAATAGCAGTGATTAGTGATCATGATGAAAAGAAGGGTTTCAAGGCATAAAAAAACATTTAATTAGCCCCACAATTAATTATTAACTAAAAACCTTAATTAAATTATTATTTTAAATTTTTTTTTGATATTACGAGAAAAACGAGTTTTTGATTAAATAATATAGATGGTTATAAAATTATTATATAATAAAAATAATTTGTTTTAAACAAAATAAGTAAAAAAGAAATTATATTAAAAAGAAGAAAAAAGAAAAGGAGATTATGTAATAAAAAACAAAAGAAAGAAATTGAAAAATAACTTAGCTTGATCTGGTGTGGCATGTTGATGAGGATGCACCATGGAACAGCTTATTTTGGAACCTTGGATCGTCCCCCCTGTGAATCCAACGGTGAGGTGCCGAGGATGCGCCATGGGTGTGTGTTGACACGCTGCACTAGATCTGCAGAATACTCAAGTAATAAAAATAGTTGTCAAAGGCCAGGTTCGAACCTGGGCCCTGGGGAATACAAACAGAGCTTCTTTACCAATTGTGTCAAATTTTTCTGCTGAAATAAAACCAAATCGAATTAAAATAATACTTTAAATGTGAGATAAGTGGAAAAAGTCAAAACATGAGTCAGTTGGGTCCCTTTGGTGGCGCGTTCAGCCAATCAAATGGGGAGAGAGGGATTGCTTTTGTTGATCAACCAATGATGCTGCAGCGCGTGCGGTCAAAGGTCTGACCGGGTCCACTACCTCACGCATCAGCCAATGGGGATGCACCACACATCATCGTCTTCTTCAATGTTCCACACCTAGGAATTAGCTACGAATTCCCTACCAACTGGCTGCGGTTTCTGCAATTAAATTCCGTAGCGAATTCTTCCATGTTTCAAAACCTGCAAAAATCACGTAAGACAACAGTAAATGCAACCCAGAACCATGGAAGAGACCTTGGCGATCCTAATGGTACGCTTTGTTTGGCTTAAAACCGGCTGCACCCCTCAAAACGAAGAGGGAGATCTTCATGCCCTAGCCATGGTGGCTTGCATTCCGGTCCCGATAATCTCCAAGCGACGGTCCAAACCTGCTCTAATACATCTCAGGAAGCTAATTGAATCATTAGTTTGAATCAAAACAGATTATAACCTCAAACACGATTAAGGAAAAAAATGCTAAGGAATGATTTCATGTATGCATGTTTCGACGTGCATTTACCATTACTATAGATCCCTACTTACTCTTGGATGCCTTAGAAACGTGATGGAACGATAGGAAGGCCTTGTGATTGGCTGCAACGAGCAAACTCTCTTGCCCTAATTTCCTTGAATTCTTTGGAAGCTTGGAGACGTGTTTTGGAGGCAGGGGTTCGTCCTCCCTCATGCTAAATGCTATGAGAATATATAGAGGGAGGATTAGGGCAAGAGATGTGAGAAAAGATTGAGAAAATTTGTGAGAAAAAGATTGAGAAAAATTTTCATTTAAAATCTCATGGAATATTGCTATATTTGTTTCAATCTTTTCTCAATCAAATATATTTTGAATTACTTGGGCCCCAAGGGTGATTTTATGATTGAGAGAAATCAAATCCTACCTTAATTTGATTTTATTTTATTTTTCTTGATTTAATTTGTATAAAAATCAAAGATAAATAAAAATATAAATCCAAACCATGCACCAACGAAATTTGCTGGTCTCCAAGGTGATTCTTGGGTCTTCATATGATCCAAAACAAATCCCCATAATTTAATTCACTATTTTTGATTTTTTTTCTTAATTTATTTTGCATTTAAATAAATAAAATTCAAATAAATAAAAATAAAAAATGCCAAAAATATAAGAATGGTTTTATGGGTCATCATTTGGGTCATATGTATGATTGAAGTCCAAAACCTGAGCCCATTAGTTCAAAAGCACAAAATTATTCAATTATGGTTTCATGCACTTCTTGAAATTTGACCAACTTTTGAGCCTCATATCTCCTTCAATTTTTGTGGTATGAACATGTTCTAGGACTTTTTAGAAACGACATCATCAAAACAACGGTTAACGGACTATTTCCGAACTCCCCGAATATTATCCTAGCCGCTATATATTTTCCGTTTGATATTATTTATTTCTGTTCACTAATCATTTTATTTCCTGCTATTGATATGCTACGAAATTAACACTACTACATTGAAATTATTCTGCTAACTATTATACTGTTAAGCTTCTATTTCCATAGTTACTAATACATATATGCCATTTAATTTATTTTGTCGTCTACTAATGTTTACCAATGATTCATCTGCTACTGAATTAAGCTACTGCTACTCATAATTGAATTTGGTTTAATTGAATATAATTTAAGTCTGCAATTTAATCCTAGAGGCACCTAATTATACTAACTATAATTCAAGATTACTCTGTTAATAAAAGTGGCATGTTAGCACCTGATGTTCATTTTACTAAATTTATTAAAATTAACTAAAAGGTAGAATACTAGGATGAGGCCCCCGCCCCCTACTATCTCTAATCGTCCCGTATGGGACTCCCATGAGCCAAAGGGCGCTCGCCCCTTCCCTTAGGGCCGCCCGTCCCACCATACTTGTGGGACCCTTGTCGCACTATTCCTCAAGGGACGACCGTCCCTCCTTAGTGGCCCTCGTCCCTTAAATATTTTCCTATTCTCTCTGAGTCATATTTCTTCTCGTTCTCTTCATGGAGCAACCCAACAAATATTCAAATACCAGAAAGTTTAACACCACCAACAATACAAAATCATTTAACACACAGATAAATTCATCATCGAATAATCCAGTTCACCCAAAAAGTCACAGCCAGCACAAACACAACAATAATCATATGGCAACAAATTTTCATAAACGATTTACACAAAGTTCAACACAATAACATCACAATTATCTAAAATCATACCGAAACATAGAGATAATATTAATACCCTAAACCCCACATACGATTCATCATATCCCCGTTTATAGAGCAAGAACCCCACCCTTACCTTGTATTCGGAGTCTGCTGTACAATTTCCAGTCGAATTCCAAGCTTCTGGCTTCGCAAAATTCTTCCATTTTCTCCTTCCCGGCATAACTCTCGTATATCTTTTTCCTTCTCTTCTTCACGGCAACCCATTCTCCAAACCCTAGCTTCTGATAGTGCCTATTTTTCTTTTTACTGTCACTACTCATATTTCCACTTAACCAACATAATATTATTATGGCTTAAATGCACTGTTGGTCCCTGTAAGTTAGCGAGTTTTTGATTTTCGTCTCTGTAAGTTTATTTTTTTGTCTGAGTCCATATATCTTACTTTTTGCTTGCGGTTTAGTTCCTAAAGTCAAAATCCGCAGGAAAATTTGCAGGTTTCCTGCGGATTTTCCTGCAGATTTTAATTTTAGGGTCTAAAACGAACGCGAATTTGAAATATAGGGACTCAAATCAAAAAAATAAACTTACAGGGATGAAAATCAAAAACTCGCTAACTTACAGGGACCAAAAGTGCATTTAAGCCTATTATTATTCTCATTATACTATTGGGCGTATTTCCTACGCCTCCAATAATACTTAACACCATCCAACCCAATTAATTAAATAATTATTCCAATATTATTTCTAATATCACTTCTCTGATTAAACCGACTAATTTACTTGGTTACCGACTTAAGCGTTTAAACAATATCACCATTCCACCATTCCTCTTGGATTAATACCGACAAATCCCCAACTTCGATAAGTCTCAATAAATAAATCCTTAATTAATTTAATTAACTAATTAATTAATTAAATTCGGGGCGTTACAAGTGACCAAAAATTTGATAGATCTAGCATGATGAAGAGCATTCCCCAATCTGTTTCGGAGAGCTCTAAGGACAATGTGAGGCTTGGAGAAAGCTAAAGCCACCAACTTTGAATCAGTTTCAAGCCACAAATTAACCGAGTTTTTCTGCTTCGCAATTTTGATAGCAAAGATGGCACCAAATAACTCATCCATAAAAGCATTACCTGGTCCAAGAAATTTGGAAAAACTACCAGTATGCTTTCCCATATGATCTCTGTGATACAACCACAGGCCGCACGTCGAGGTACCCCAGACGACGTGTCGTTCGTATTATATTTTATCCAATGGAGAACTGGAGGGGGCCACAAGAATTCCTTGACTATAAAAGCTTTGGGAGGATTAAATTTAATATTGAAACACTTGAGTATTTTGAAATCCAACACTGAATTCGAATCGGCTTTCGGAGTAACATTGCCCGTATAAGCAACCTCGGCCTTGACGGCGTTAAGAAAAGATGTCCAAATGATGTTCTTATCTTCAAACCGGCTTACATTACAAGATTTTTAAATCGCATTAACTATATTAATAATCGCGGTCAACAACACCAACTTACTCTAAGCAGAAGAAACCTTGTTGTAGGAAGTCCAAAAATCCGCAATAGATAAAAAATTATGTGACATAATTGAAGATAAAAAAATCCCAAACCTGACTGCAAAAGAACAGGAGAAGAACAAATGCTCCCAAATTTCGCTATTAGTGCCACAAAGATTACAAATGGATGGAAGGTGAATCCCCCTAATAGCCAAATTATCGTGTGTCAGAACTTTATTATGGAGAAGCCTCCAGAAAAGTAAAGAACTAGAGGTTGGAATATGTGTGTTCCAAATAAGCTTCTCCCAATCTAAAGAGTTGTAATTACGAGATTTGAAATCGTAAATCGTCTTCAAAGAGAGGATGCCATATGCCGTAGGATTCCAAAAAAAGAGATCCTCTTTTTTCAAAACTGAGAGATGAACATTAGAAAGTAGATTAACAAGAGTTGGAAACTCGACTTGAGTTTCCCTAGGGAGACTCCACTGACATTCTGAATAAAGGCAACAACTTTGTCTTTGAGGAAAGGCTGACTACCATCAGTTGTGTTGAGAGCTTCAGTTATATTTGAACCGTTCCAATTATCGGACCAGAAATTAATTATGTCCCCTTTTGCTTAATACCAAAAAAAGTATCTTTTTATCTTGAAAAAAAAAATTCATATTTGCACACGTAGACCCTAAATCATATGAAAAAGTGGTATATAGTATTTCTTTTTTCTATCACTCCAAATGTCAATTTTAGCCTAATAAGTGGTCTAGTCCAAAAACCTTCCAACACTCTAAATTTAATCCACAAGAATAAAAGCTTTAAAGAATCTAACAAAGCAATATTATTAATATTATTTTAGGGTAGAAAAGACATTCAATATGGATGTTTATGTGGAAACCAAATATGTTAAATCAGGGTTAACCAAATAAGGTGTGGCTTGACAAAGACATGTACTGTCGTTTAAAGTTTTTGTATATAATACTTTTGCTAAATTAATCATATATGTGATCAAAATAGTGAATAAAGAAATAATTAAAGAACATAGTTAGAAAAAAAATAATTACTTCTACATTAAAATGTGAAGATGACATTTATTTTAAAATAAATTTTATTTGTTAAAATCATAGTTTTAAAGCCCGAACCGTTCTAACCGATCAAATTGATTAGACCGTAAACTGGAAGGTAGAGCAATCCGATAAAGTCTTCAAACCATTGTTACAATTGACCCAATAAAAATCGATGCGACCCTTCCGATTCACTAGTCAGCTTAATGAACCAGTGAGTTTCTTGATTTGACGGGTTTATTTTTTTAGCTTAATTATAATTTTGATTCCTATTTTTATTATATTTTGTTTTTATGCTCTATTTTTAAATTTGATTTTATTAATATTTATAATAACTAAATAATATTAAAATTATAAAAATGAAAATTGTTAAGTTTTAAAAATCAATTACCTTTCGAAATTATTAGGATTATAGTTTTACCAACTCCACTATAAATGATTAAATTATTTATTATTAATCATTAAATATAACAATATAATAAATTTAATATTAAAAAATAATTATACAATATAACAATACTTTAAACTAACAGTTTTTTTAAAAAATTTATAAAAAAAATTTAAAACCTTTACATTATTAAATTTCATACGATTTGACCGATGATTCACCAGTTCGATCATTAACTCAATGATCCAATAACTTGACCGGATGGATCATGAGTCCCGATTTTAAAACAAGACCACAATATTTTAACATAGAATGAGTCTTTGACAAGATATAGTGTTGGAAAAGAAGACAATGGTATAAGTCATACATGTACCGGGATAACTAAACAACAAGGTTTGTCAATATATGGTACAATACAATAGAAAAAAAAGAAATTAATTGGATCACAATAAAACTAAGCAAATTTATAGTCTCATTTTACGAAAGACTATTTGAAACACAACTAGGCACATTAATAAAAAAAACTAACCTTACTTGAACCCATAGTTTTAAATAATAACTTTCAAATAATAACTTGAAGAATTTGACAAGTTTTTCTCTAGTTGGTAGGACAGTTCAATTCGATAGTTTGAGACTTAATTAATTTTTTAAAATTAGTTTATGAAGCAAAAGAGTCTAATAAAAATATTCGAGATGTTATTTAAAATTAGTTTATAAAGCAAATGAGTCTTAACTTGTATAGCTAGTCTTTAATTAATTCATATAATTTTATTTTTTTATGCAACAAAATTGACTTGAGATTAAAAATAAATATGATAAAGATGATGGTAAATATTTTGTCATATTTTGAGTTATAAATTTTATTATAAAATAAAATAAACATCATTTAAAAATTAACACTCATCGTAGTAAATGAGCATAGTAGTAAATCTCATGAAAACATCAAGACATAATTATAATATTATTGACAACAAATACTAATCAAACAAATCTTATGCAAAAACGGATACCACACTATGTTTAGTACCTTTAAAATAAAATATTTTTACACAATTTAAAAGATGATACAAATATCTAAAACTCTATTGTTTAAGTTGTGATATTGTATTTGTCGCTTAAATTAAATATTTTTGGTAATAATATTTTAAGTTATAAATATATTTTTAGATGAAACTTATGTTGTATAAAATTTAAAAATATTGTTTATAATTCATACAATAAAATAAAGATAAATGAAGTTGTTTTAATTGTTCTCAAAATTGACTACCCTCTCCGTTTTTTTATAGATTGTTTTAAACTTTTCACACTTATCAAAAAAGTAATCATTGTTGTATGAGAAAAAAATTATGAAATATTCTAAAATATTGTCCTTCAATAATTATATGAAAAAAATAAATTTAAATAATTGAAAGAAGAAATGATAATAAATACTTAAGAGAAAAATAAAAATAACATTAATGATTTCTTAGTATTGTAAAATCACTTATATATTTTGGTACATTTTTTTTTAAAAACGACTTATAAAAAAACAAATGTGCTATTTAGTTAAGTTTACTATTTAAAAATTTAATATTTAACAAGCACTCGTTAATTTTACTATTCAAGTCTCACATTGAAAAATATAGTTCTTTACACTCTCATCTTTACCTTTATACAGTGTACTAACAAACATGAAAGACATCTAAAAGTTATGATATATTTCCTTTTTTAGGTAAATTGATCATGAGTCAAATATAAATTAAATGATCCATAGATAATTTTTTTAATAAATTATTTATCTTTTGATCTATTTGATTTAAGCTACTGAGTCATATGGAGTCTTAGTTATCAAATTGCTCGCAAACTTTAATCGAACTGGAAAAACTGTGACAAATTTGAGTCGAGTTTTGAGTTGGACAAACTCTTATTGAGTCTAGACGAGATGAACCAAGTTCAACTCAACCCAACTTGTTTCCGGCCCTACTTGTTAGGTGTTGTCGATCACACTATGTAGATAAGATGAAACTCATAGGCAAGAGTCACAACATTAGAGGCACTATAAAAATTATAAAAAAAAGAAGTTAAATGAGGCATTCACCCAAAGTTGGAGAAGGAAAATGTGGTCACCAATGTTGATCTTTTTCAATAGTTTTCATAAAATTAGGATAAATTCATCATTAATGTGAAAGAATACATCAGGACATACTGGCATAAGGCCAACTTTTCTTCTTAATGAAGGAGTTTAGTCATGTGCAACATGATCTTGATAATGAAAACAAACGAACTGCAAAAAATATGAACCAATAACCAATAACAATGGAAGACAGACATGTTATTTTACCAGAAACATCACCTTCATCCTTAGCATGATGAGCAATCAAATATTTTAAATTAGCAACTACAAGAGCACACACATCAATGGTGTGGTCAAGAATAAAATGGATGAACAGGATGCCAATAATGTGAAGATCAATGATGATCAATACTTCAAAGAGTTACAAACCAAAATTTTCAAACGAGAGATGTAAGTTGTGAGCGATACTACTCCAAAATATGAAGTTCGTGCCATCATAGGCATGCCAACCTTATTATCAATACATTTCATTAAGTAGTAAATATGATATAGAGGTAGTGAAGGAAAAAAAAACCATTGGTACAAAAAGGAAAGTAAGATTTGAATTTAGAAGGAACCCATTCATTACAATAATTATGCCATAAAAAGTTCCTTAAGAAGTTCTATCATAAGATGGAATATGGCCAATTACTTGCATCCATAAATCAATATTGGTTGGTATCTTGTCAGCGTACAAAGTCTTGTTTAAAGAAGAAGAGATAAGAGTTTAAAGATATAATTCAGGTCCTGAAACGCTCATAAGGAAAATACTTATCACCCAATATTTCGCAACAAATTTTAAAAGAGATAATTTTTTATTAGACCTGTGATGTGTGAGAGACACACAACAAATAACACATCATATTTTTTCATCAAACATTTAAATTCAAGCTATATTAACTCTTCAAAATCATTTACTAATCGACAATTTACTTTAAACATTTTTACAATTTCAATCTTTTAATTTCATATCATTTTGCTTTAAAACTTCTAAAATTCAATCATTTTTTACATCCAAGCCTTTTAGTTATACAAACATGATCTTACAAACTTTTTAAAACTAATTTCACCCTTAAAAGCAAGAATTTCAAAATTATTACCCTATAGACATTATTAACTCTACCCATATTAACGTGTTCAAACTCTCACATGCATATGTATTAAATATTTATTTGTATACTATTTTTGATTAGTTTGACTTTACTTAAACAACAATACTCATAAACACTTAACATAGTAAATTACATGTGGATGATTTTCATTGGTGCTACATCATTATATCCACAAAATTCTCCAAAGAAAACATCCAACAATTATAGGTGACACCCACCAATTATTAACCATCCAACAAAAAGTTAGTTCTCCATCTTAATCATTCGATACAAACTTTCTGCATAGTCAAATTTTGTTAACTTGTTTCATACAAAGAAACTTTCAACCTCATCATCCAACATAGAAAGAAAAAAAAGACTAACTAACACCCATATCATTCATTTCAATGTTACATTACAAAATAGACTTAAGAACTAATGGTTCCCCATTTGCAAGATTTTGGGTATATATTGCAGCGACGTTGACATGTTAAACCAAATTAATAACTAAGAATCTAATTAATCTATCTAATTCATAGAATCATATCATCCATGCTAAGAAAAATACTAGTAAAACCCATAACATAATAATATTAAACTACAAAAAAAAAAAAGTGGATAGAAAGAAATTGACAAGAGTATTTTAAAAAGGTGAATCATTATTCTTGTTGAAATCGGTGGGGAAGTTGAAAAGGCGTAACACAATTTAAGACCAAACCAAATTTTGCGGTTTGTCTTTTTTTTTTCTTTTTTCTTTCTTACCATCACTGTCTGCAAGCAACTTCTAAATTTCCATGCGTCATGAGAATGGATTTATAGATCTGAATAATCATCTTCTCATCATATTCTTTCGGTGGGGCTCTTTTGAACCCAGCGTCACCGGTGGGTCCAGTTGACATAGCCCCACCGAATCCCCCGGCCGAGCCACTCACGGTCATGACCCGTGAGTTGGCCAAACCCATCATCATCCTGACATACGCGTCTCTCGCCCGAATCAACAGCTTCTTCGGAGAAGGGATTCTGTTGATTCGGATCTTGGGTGATAGCTTGATCTTCCATCTCCAAAACCGACCTTTTCGGGTTTGGCCAGTTCCATTTCCAAGCTCCACCTTGTTTATTCTCCTTCTATGACTCGACCTGTTTATTCTCCTGTATCCTTTTCTTTCCCAGTACTCCTTTAAACCCCTGTAGGCACTAGCTGTGATTCCTTCCATATTTTGTGTTCTTGTTCTTCGTTGTTTCTGTTTCTGTTAGGCTAGAAATAAGAAAATTTGGTAAATGGGAGTGGGTGAGGGATTGAATGAAATATAGAAATTAGGTATACATGCAGACAGAGGAATAACACATGGTTATGGAAGCTAGCTATCTCTTCTGGCTATGATATATTTAATGAGTTTATATAATAATGTTGGAAAAATTAATAATTAATGTTGGCATAAGAAAATAGTTTGGGGGAGAGTAAAGATGCTAGGTGGGGGTGGTACAATAAATGCGACAAGAACGTAGGTAGATGAATTAAATAAGGAGGGGGGTCATTTTCTTTGGATTTAAAGAAATCAGATAGAGATGACACACGAGGAATGGTTATTGACATCAGAAGGAAGGTTTTCTTTACGTTTGTGAGATGTTGGAGGTTAATTATGAGAGGTGATATTCGGATGTATACGGTGTTGGTTGTCATGTTTTGGGGTTATAAATCATTAATTGTTTTTGTTAGTTGTATTACTTCCTCGATCCTATTTATTTATTTATTTATCACTTTCATGCTTATCTTATCATCGTAAGAGAAAATAGGGGAAGAGAAAAATATAAGTCATTCAGTAACTTTTGGAAGTAAAATTGAGGACATATATGTAATTTTCTTTTATTATTATTATTATTATTATTATTTTTATTATTATTATTATTATATCAAATTTTATTTTTGGTCTTTATTAAAAAAATGACATATTTTGATCCCCATAAAATTATTATGTACCTAGTTTTAGTCCTTACTATTAAAGCGATGTATATTTTTGAATGATTATTTTACAGACATGTTTAGAACGTTATAAAAAAATTTTCGAAAAAAAACTCAAAATTTGATTTTCTAGTTGAGATTTGCATTACTTTTATCATTATCTTTTGAAATTTAAAAAATTCATATTTAATTTTTCTCATTATAAAAAATTATATAATGTGATAAAGAAATATTTTATAATATTCTAAACACATATAAAAAAATTATTCAAACATTTAAAATTTTAAAGGTAATTAAACAGTTTTCAAAATTTTAAAAAATAGCAGGAACTAAAACTGCTTGCATACAAATTTTATAGAAACTAACATATATTTTTTTAATAGGGACTAAAAATAAAATTTGAGATATTTATAAGTACCAAAAACATACTTAAACCTTAGTAATAATTTATCACTATATTTAATTACAAAATTTTATTATATGATACTATTTTACTCTTTACTAATTAGATATAACCATTTTTCTTTTTCTATTTTTTTAACTCTATTTTTTTATTTTTTTTTCTATTATTTCTTATTTAAAATTTGTGATTTTAATTATGTATAAATAAAATTTTTAAAATATATTATTTTTCCGTGTATTGCACGCACGGGCAAACGTCTAGTTTATATTTATATTGTTAGATATATGTATTATTTTTTCCACTAAAAATGAAAATAATACGTGTGAAAAAGAGTATTTTAAGTGATTTTCATAGAAATATTATATTCGGTTTATTTTAAGTGTTTTTGTTTTTATTTTTATGAAATATATTTAATGTTTATTTTTTTTTTAGTTTTATTTTTAGTTTTTAAATGTATAACTTAGACGAATTAATTAGAAGAAATTTTATAGAAATTCTGAGAGTTTCAAGCTGAGAGAAAATACGTTAAGGATTTTCAATTTTCTCTAATCAGTTTTAGAAAATTGACGATTTTGAATTTGTTAACCGTTGGATCAAGTTGATTTTTAAATACAAGACTTGTGAGGCATACTTTCACTATTATGATCATCAAAACAAGGTTTGAGGAAAGAGATATTATGTTGCACGACACTAGTTTTTTTGGGATGCTTTGTTAGGGTTTGAAAAAAAATTTAATCAACATGGGTTCCTCCGGGGAAGGCCATCGTCATGGAGACCTTCCATGACCGACTCTTATTCCTTGAAAGACTTCTATGTCTCAATTCCAACCTCAAGCATAAAATAAATCCTTTGCACAAACTCTTCAAAATCTGTGTGACATATACCGATTTTTAGTTTTGCCAAGCCTTGCCTCTAAGGTAACTGTCACTCGATCAAGATACCTGAAAAGGCTTACAAAGCAGGAATCGGATGATGCATGAATAATTTACATGGAAGATCATCCGCAGGGTCATGGAATGTTTTTTTTAATAAACCATGGTCATGGAATGTTAAGCCATCACTCTTGCGTTTATTTGCATGGTTGCCAAATATTAAATCTAAAAATTTGAAGATTACACACGCTAAAGTGTGTTAAGGATGCATGGTTTGCCATTAGAGTATTGGAAACCAACTATTTTATTTGCAATTTCTTCTAATATTGGCATTCCTTTATCAGTTGATGAGCTTACAAGAAAAAGAATTTTGGATCATTTTGCACGTGTGTAGATAGACCTTAACATGTCAGATACTCTTCATGATTGCATTGAGGCGGAATGAAAAAGCTATGCGTTATTTGTTGAATTGGAATGCAAGAGGTTACCTTTTTTATGATCATCTTGTGTGTATGTGTTGGTCTTTGTATTGACAAATTTTGGGAGTTGAAAGCTAATAATGTTGAGAAGTCACTAATTAAACAATTTACAAAATACACACCTAAAAAATCCAAACAGGTTATACTAGTTAATAACAACATGAAATACATAGAGAATGGTGAATAAGTAAATGGCATAGTGAATGATGACTCTGTAAATTTGAATAAGGCAGGAAATTATATTCTTGAGAATAACATATAGAAGGGTGACTTTGTTGTGGCCATTTAGTTAGAGAATGAGGTTAATGCTAATGAGGAACATTTGTCATAAACACTATTTGAATTAAGAAGAAATTATAGTAGAGACTGCTAATGATTTGAATGAAAATTTTTTGATTTAGAAAGGCATAACTAATGATAGAAGGGAGCAACCTCATCCTGATATTATGGTTATGGAAAATAATGGTAAAAATTCGGTGAGAGATCTCTGTGATGGTTTGCATTTGTAGAAAAATAATAACCTTTGGGTGATGAAGATAATCATTGTAAGCCACATCAATATGAATTTATTGTGGTCAAGAAAAATGGTAAAGGAAGGCATAAACTTACTTTGCCAAGATTGGAAATTAACACCTGAGGCATGTCGGTTAATCACAACACCACTCAATGAAAGCCATATATTGGAATGCTACAGGAGTAGAAAACCTTGATATTAGGTTGGCTATTAAAAATCTATATGATCAACAAAAGCCTGACTTGCTTTTGAACTCTAAACCATTGATTCCTTATGCTCATTTCTCTACTAGTGTCTTAAATAAATCAAACTTAAGAGATTTGCATTAAATTTTAAATAGAATCATGATTCAAACCAATGGGATTTTGTAAAATATATGACTCACATTGTGTTGAGTTTATCAAAATAACATGTAACTTTTTCTATAGAAGTGGATCAAACTAAATTCTTCATTAATGTTGTATATGCAAGTAACTTTCATGTGATTTGAAGAAAGTTATGGAATGAACTTACCTATCTTCAACAGACCAATTATGAATGGAAATTCATAATGCAGAAATGAAAAATTAATAATGCAGAAAATAAAAAGTTTAGGGAGAGAGAAAAGACACCAGAAATTTATAAGTTCAGAGAAGAAGACTTAATCATGTGTCTTAGATTTAATCTCGAGAGTATCTAGTAATACTTAAGAGCTTTTAGTAGGTTAAACTCTTGAACCCCCTTTTACAAGGAAAAATGAAGTTTCAGGTTAAATTCTAACCAAATAGTGAACAATGGAGAGAAGCAATCAATCTTATTTCTAAATACAAACTTGTAGAGATAAGCTATGACTATTCCTTCCAAACATCAACTTGAAGCGGTTAGTCCCTAAGCTAAACCGAGATTTTCTACGAGTTTATCTCGAACCAAGGTAAACTTTTGACCAGGCCGAACTTGTGGAACCTTATTTTGCAGGTTATTGATCAAGGAAGTTCCATTGAAGATGAACAGGCTTTTGATGAAGCAGCTAGTCTTTGATGATAACAACTAAAGTCAAGTGTAAAGCAGTTAACGATGCAACACGATCAATAGGGTTGATAAACATGATTCTCTAATGATGGCATCAAAATAGAATATAACTCAAGCCTCATCTCAAATTAAAGCTCAAGCAAGTGTCTACAAGAATGAAGCATCTGACAAAACTTTAAATGTGTGAAAGCTCGCCCTGATGCGTCTAAGTGAATAACATTGTAAAAGGATAAAAGCTTTCTCGTAAAGTTATATGGTTAATCACATACACGCACATATTCTAAAACAACTTTTAAATTCGTTTTCTCAAGAAAATATATCTAAAAATATCTTGAAGTCTTGCCAAAATAAGCCCTAAACATCTTTCTCAAAACATATTATAGGAGTAGAAATAAACCTCAACACAATTTTAATTGTCTCACAAATAAAATCAATTTCATTTTAAAACATAAAGAAATTAGCTCAACAACTTTTAGAAACACAAAAAAAAGGATAACTCATCACAGTGTTACACTATCAGAGCGACACACAGAACTTAAATAAACTTAAAAGTAATAAACCATAAAAAAGGTCACTACGCCATACTTCAACTCAACAGTAGCCAAGGCTCCTCTACTTGAGTATCTGTACCACATGAGTAAAGAATAACACATAAACAAACATGGGTGAGAATACATTCATGAATGTTAATGGTTCATAAAACAACAAGGATAACTCAACAATATCATTCATCAATCACTTTGACCATTCACAACAATAATCAATCACAAACTTGGTTATGTATACAATGTATTCATCTCCTATAATCCAATACATGTGGTACAAATGTTTTTGGATGTCAGAGTTATGATAATGATTAATTCCATCGCTGATACCCTCTTTGAACCAGGCCTCGTCACATGTACCCTCTATAAACCTGGACCAAACATTAGACCAAAGTCCCAAATTCATCATTGGTTCCCTCTCTGAACCAAAAACTCGTTACTGGATATAAGTTTGTACACCTATCTTCGATATACATGATGCATGAATGCGAAAAATAATACAAATGCAATACTCGTATCAACGTCCAACTCCAACACTCATCTTAGGCTCCCCTGTGAACCTAAGATTCTTCATCAGACCGAAGTCCCAGACTGATACACCAAACTGATACAACACAGGAGAATGAAAAGAAATAAAATGGATTCATGTAATTAAAAAAATCAAAAAATCAAAAAAACTTAGCTCTGATCTAGTGTGGCAGGTGGCTGGAGGTCCATGATGCGCCTTCAGCTCTGGATGCGTTGGATCTCCAAGTGGCAGGATCTGATGGCTGGAACGTGGGGGTGCATGGCACACCTTATTATTGAGACCCATGTGATCCTGCAGAAGAAATCAAAGAAAAAAATATGCAAGGTCCAGGGATCGAACCCTGGACCCTTTGATTACCAAATAACTGCGCTACCACCAGACCACACGACTTCAATTGTCAACTAGCGAATGACATATTTATTAAAGGAAAAACATGTCAAAGTAATACAAAACACGCGCGGAACTTAAATCAGCCAATCATATGAAGACAACTCCTCGTCTTCTTCATGGAAACCTGGGGATTCTTTTTTACAGCGCCCTTTACCAGTAAGTTGTAAAAAGCTTGTAGCTATTACACCTGTCAAACGTTAAAACCTCATACAAGCATCATAAATCAAAATTGAGACCATGTTCATGTTTGTCTCGGCCTCACGAATGCGCCTGCACCAATATGAAGCCCTAAATCTTCCTAAATTGAAAACCCCTAATTTTAAAGGGATGAACCCTAACATGGAGATACGTTATATATGCACGCAACAATCAAATTAATAAACCAGAAACAATCAGTGCATCAATACAAACACATATATATCATTAATTCACGGAAAAGATGCATGAATTATAGTGTTCGAAGGTTGCAAGAATGGTGCAAACCGTGAGCTTCTGGCAACGATTCTGGATGCTTCAAGGTGTGATAAAGATTGGAAACGCTTCTCTGATGCCTCAGGAACGTGTTGGAAGTGGCAAAAGTCTTTGAAAACTCCTCAAACTCCAAAACCGAACCTTGAATTTTTTGAGTTTGTTGAGTTCTGAACAGAGCTTCTTTGGGCGAAAAATCCTTCTCCTTGAGGTCTGAGCATGCCATGTATTTATAATAGAACCAACTAGGTCAACAATTTTGGACCAAATCTCCTTTGAATCAAATATTTGAAGTTTGAAAAATTGGATTTGTAAATGTTTCCAATTTTGCTTCAATTCCAATTCAATCTTCTTGATCTTATTTTTCACGAAATTTTCTTGTTTATGAGGCTCAAATGATGATTTTAATTGGTTATGAATGAATCCCCAATCATATCTTTGATTTTTCTCCTTGATTTCAATGATTTTCATTATTTTTTAAATGAATAAAAATTCATATAAAATTAAATAAATCATATAATTTCGTGGCCATTGAATTTTGGATCTTGGATAACTTGAGGATCAAGCTTGGGCCAAAAAAGATTGGACTTTCTTGCAACAAAATTCATTTTGGAGCCTTTTATTTCACATTTTTTTCCTTTAAAATAGTCCAACTTTGACAAGGCATATCTCCCTCAATTTTTAAGGTATGGAGGAGTTCTAGGACTTTTTGAAAACCTCAAGATGTCCTCTACAAGCCACTTTGGAAGCTTTTTTTTCCATTTTAGGGCTTTATCTTGATGATATGGGCTTTGAAAAAAAAACTGCTTTTGGTTGACTTTCAAAAAGGACCTATAATCTTTTGATCCATATCTCTCAAATGAAGCATTTTTAGCCTTGGCATGTGAGAGACAAAGTTGTAGAGAATTCAATTTCCTTAAAATTGAGCTTTGGATGGGAAATTTATGATATTCCATGTGAAAGTTATGGCTGGTCAAAGTTCAGTTGACTTTAGGTCAAAAAACCCTAATTTAGAAACTTTAGGTTTTGTTGATTTCTGACCTTTCCTTGATGAATCATGATCAATCCTTGATCAAATGATGAATGATACTTCAAAATAAGGATGTTGACAAAAAATCAGGAATTTTGACTGCACTTTGACCAGAGTTAACTTTTAGGTCAAACTAGTCGATTGTTGACTTTCTGAGCAATTGAATAGGCAATCCTTGGAATTGAAGCCTGAATTTTGTCATGGAGATAGTTTGAAACATCATAAGTCATCTGAAATCCATTGGGGACCTTGATTTATTAATTTTCTTCAGAGAAATCAAAACCCTAGTTTAGGAGGTCATTGTTTAGGAGAGTATGTCCTTAAGGCTTGAACCTTTGTCTGAATTGAAAAGTGAAATGAGATGGACAAATTTTGGGGTATGACAACTGCCATTGTTCAATCTTCTTAAACCTGAAGATGTAGAGTGGTTTGTATGCCAACCGGTATCTGAAGGTGGAAGAGGATTGAACACTAGAGTGCCTTGAAATTTGTACCATCGGGGGATGGGCTTAGAGATGCCATCCGGATGTTGGGGGTATGAAGTGGGATTTAAGATGCCACCTGTCTTGATAAGTTTTGAAAGTCATAATGAGTCGTATGTTAGACTATATCTGAACTTGAAGTGTTGAGAAGTAGTTGTTGAATGTTGATCGTGTCATCACCGTTCGTGGTAAATGAGATCTTGGAAGGTCGATCGTGTCAGTACTATTCGTAGTAACTAAATTAGATCTTGGAAAGATGATCGTGTCTACACCGTTCTTGATGATAGAATTATATCCTTGTAGGTTGATCGTGTCAGCACTGTTCGTAGTAACTAAATTAGATCTTGGAAAGATGATCGTGTCTACACCGTTCGTGATGATAGAATTAGATCCTTGTAGGTTGATCGTGTCAGCACCGTTCGTAGTAACTAAATTATATCTTGGAAAGATGATCGTGTCTACACCGTTCGTGATGATAGAATTAGATCCTTGAGAGTTGACTGTGTCAGTACCGTTCTTAGTAACTGAATTAGATCTTGGAAGATGGTCGTGTCTACACCGTTCGTGATGATAGAATTAGATCCTTGAGAGTTGACCGTGTCAGTACCGTTCGTAGTAACTGAATTAGATCTTGGAAGACGACCGTGTCTACACCGTTCGTGATGATAGAATTAGATCCTTGAGAGTTGACCGTGTCAGTACCGTTCGTAGTAACTGAATTAGATCTTGGAAGTCGATCGTGTCTACACCGTTCGTGATGATAGAATTAGATCCTTGAGAGTTGACCGTTGTTAGAATCCCATTTGTGCATAGTTTGTATATATGTTTTGTGGTATTTCTGAAACTCTTGTGCCACATTTGATTACTTTTTGATATAATAGTATGTAAATAAATAAATTTATGTTTATTTTCTAAATTAAGTTAGTTTATTAACTCTTGTTATGTTTTCTTTAGGTTTTAACAACTTTTGGGCAAGATGGAATGAGAAGAATGATCAAAGCAAGCTTGCAATGAGGATGGAGTGCAAAAAAGAAGAATTTTTGTGCAAGGAGGTCCGCTCAGCGGAGTCCAAGCGGACCCAGGCAGGGATGCAGCAGTTTTTTTCATCAGCAAGTCCGCTCAGCGGAGTCCAAGCGGACCCAGGCAGGGATGCAGCAGTTTTTTTCATCAGCAAGTCCGCTCAGCGGAGCTGAAGCGGACGTGGGCAGTGAAGAGCAGAAAATTTACCTCCGCTCAGCGGACCCTCTCCGCTCAGCGGACCTTGAAGACAAAACAGATATTTTTACTGTTCCGCTCAGCGGACCCCCTCCGCTCAGCGGACCTACTTTTTCAACTTTTGTTCTTAGCCACATAAAATTGATGATTAGGATGGTTAGCTTGCTTCTTATCATAACACACATTTGGAGAGAAAGTTAGGGCAAGAGAAGAAGAGAAAAACCATTTTTAAGAAGAAAACCAAGATTTCCAAACATCTTTCTTTGATCTTCTTGAGTTTGATGTCACTAAATCTTGGTTTGTTGCTTGTTGTTGAAGCTTCCATGGATATGGAGGGCTAAGTTTCATCTTGTGTCAAGATTAGAGGTAGTTAGTTTGTAAATATGTACTTTCTTTGATCTATTATGTATGAACTTGGTTAATGATTAATACATGGTGAATATCTTGTTATTTATGTTTCATTTGTTGTTTTGGATCACTATTGAGAGATATGTTTCAAAGCTAGAACTAAAAGATATTCATCTATCAATAAACAAACTCTAGAGATAGATTTGTGAGTTGATATTCACAAGTATCAAGCTTTTAAGATTATCATGTTGATTGTCGGCATGAGAGATCATCTGACGGTGAATATGATAATAATCACGATATTGCTTTAGAGATAAACAGTATCGAGAGGATACGTGATTGTATTAATCATGAATAGGTTCATATATATAATCTTTAGAGTACATATGAAGCAAACTAATGAACACTAATCTTGACACAGTTTTACCAAATCGTTTTTAAACCCGAATTTATTGTCTTTAATTTCTTTTAATGCTATTTATCTTTCATGATACTAAACACATCCAGAGCCTTAACTCAAAATACACTAAGCTATAGAACGGCGATAATATCGCATCAATCCCTGAGGAGACGATACTAAAAATACTTATCCTATACTTTCTAACAAAATGGCGCCGTTGCCGGGGATTGGCGTTAAGATATTATAAGCATAGCAATAGTTTTTGTGTGTTTTGAGTATAAATATTATTATTATTACCTAGTCTTTGCTCACTTTTTGGTTAGTGTTTCAGCTCTGGTTTATGCGTGGGAGTGTCCCAGCAGATCAGCTTCTTTTTGATCCAGAAATTGAAAGAACTGCAAGGAGATTGAACAGTAAAACCAGAAGAAGAAGGAAACTAGCCAAAGAACGAAGATTAGCCCAAGAAGCAACTACTTCATCAACACCACAAGTTATAGAAGAAGAGATGGCAGGGAATGGAGATCAGGATCCACCACCACCACCACCTCCAAGAGCACCATGTGCTAACAGTCCAAGAAGAGCAGCCCAGTTTTCACGAAATGACAACAATGCAAGAAATTCTGAAATGAAGACTGGCATTCTTCAACTACTTTATGCTAGTCCTTTTTCAGGACTTGATCATGAGGACCCATATACACACTTGACAAAGTTCTATGAAATTGCCGGAGCAGTCGGAGCACCTGAAAGGGAGGAAGAGCAAGTGTTTAAAAGATTATTTCCTCACTCACTGATTGGTAAAGCAAAGGATTGGTACCTTGATCAACCTACTCAAACCATGACAAATTGGAATGAGTTAGAAGAAAAGTTTCTTGATAGGTTCTTTCCTCAGTCAAGGTTGCTTGAAGCAAAAACAACAATTTCAGTGTTCTCTCAAGGTGTGAATGAAACTCTTAATGAAGCATGGGAAAGGTATAAGTCGATGTTGAGAAAATGTCCGAGTCATGGCTTTGATGAACTCACCCAGATTCACATTTTTCGTAATGGCTTACAACCACAACCGAAGCTTCTTTTGGATGCTACTGCTGGAGGTTCTTTGATGGCTAAGACAGCAGAGGAGGCAATAGAGATAATTGAGAAAATGGCCAGGAATGATCATCAGGTGCAACATAACCGAGGAGTTGTTCAAAAGAAACCGGGACTTATTGAATTAGGAACCAATGATGCTATCCTTGCTCAGAACAAGCTTCTTTCTCAACAAGTGGAGGAGCTTACGAAACAAATGGCAAGGTTACCTCAACAACTCAAGGAATTAAATGATCCTAACAAGAACAAACAAGTTGCTTCGTGTGAGCTTTGTAGTGGAGACCACCCTACCGGATCTTGTCCACCGGTGAATGAAGTGAATTACATGGCGAATCAAAATCAAGGAGGCTATCAACAAAGACAAGCTCCTTACCAAAACCAAGGTGGATACCAACAAAGGCCTAATGCACCGCAATATGGTCAAGGGTGGAGACAAGATAATTATCAACAAAGACAAAGTCCTTATCAACAACAACAACCTTCTCAAGACAAGCCTTCAAAGTTGGAGGAGACTCTAAATCAATTTATGCAAGCATCAATGGCGAATCAAAAGAGTAATGAAGCGGCAATAAAGAATTTAGAGACTCAAGTCGGCCAACTTGCAAAACAATTAGCCGAGAAGCAACCCGGACCATCATTCACGGCAAACACTCAAACCAATCCTAAGGAGCATTGCAAAGCGGTTGTAACTAGGAGCGGGAAGGTACTTGAAAGTGAAGTGGAGAAGGAGGTCGAGGAGGAGGAAGTTAGGATAGAAAAGGAGAAAGAGGTGGAAAGTGAAGTAGAACCAAAGAAAAATGAGGGAGTCCTAGTTGAAAATGAGAGTGAAGAAAAAAGTGAGGAAGAAGAAGAAAAAAATAGAGAGAAAAAGAGAAAGATTAAAGAGGGAAAGAAGAAAGTTACGAGTCCTCCCGTTCGTAATTTACCGTACCCTCGTGCGCCTTCGAAGAAAGATAATGAGAAGCAATATGCTCGTTTTCTTGACATATTTAGGCAATTGCAAATTAATATTCCTTTTGGAGAAGCTTTAGAGCAAATGCCAAAATATGCCAAGTTTATGAAGGACATTCTCACAAAGAAAAGAAGTTACACTGAGCCCGAAACGGTTGTCCTAGATGCTAAATGTAGTGCCATCATTCAAAGTACTTTACCAAGGAAGGAAAGAGATCTAGGAAGAGTTACTTTGCCGGTTACTATTGGTGACATTCATATTGGAAGAGGTTTGGTTGACACGGGATCAAGTATCAATTTGATTCCTTTATCCATGGTCAAGAGGTTAGGCATTGTGGATATGAAAAATACAAGAATGACACTTCAATTAGCCGATAAGTCTACAACTATGCCTTTTGGGATAGCGGAAGATTTACTTGTGAAAGTTGACAAGTTCTTCTTTCCGGTTGATTTTGTTGTCATTGATATGGAGGAAGATGTTGATACCCCGTTGATTCTAGGAAGACCTTTTATGAAGACGGCAAGGATGATGATAGACATTGATGATGGTTTGATGAAATTGAGGTTCCAAGATGAGGAAGTGTGTTTTGATCTCTCGGAAGCAATGAAACATCCAAATGACACAAGTGATTGTTTTAGAATTGATGCTATGGAGGAAGTTATCATGCAAGTTGAAAGTAGAGCTCATATGTTCAATCCTCTTGAGAAAACATTAACCAAAGCTCTTGATGTTCTCAATGAAGAAGAAGAAAAAGAGATTGAAGAGTGTTTGCGAGATCTTGATGTTTTTGAAGAGATAAGTCCTTTTGAAGCAAAGATGGAGGAGTTGAAAAATGAGCCAAAGGTGGAAGAAACCAAATTAGAATTGAAGATGTTACCGCCCCATTTGAAATATGTTTTTCTTGAAGAAGGTGGTAAGAAGCCGGTGATAATTAGTGGTTCATTGTCTAAAGAGGAGGAAGAGAAACTAATTTATGTGTTGAAAGCTAACAAGGAAGCAATAGGATGGGTTCTTTCCGATTTAAAAGGAATTAGTCCGGCCTATTGTATGCATAAAATTATGATGGAGGAGGATTTTAAACCGGTAGCTCAACCTCAACGCCGGTTGAATCCTACAATGAAAGAAGTTGTAAGAAAGGAAGTGGTGAAACTATTGGAAGCCGGAATGATTTATCCTATTTCCGATAGTGCATGGGTGAGTCCAGTCCAAGTGGTACCAAAGAAAGGAGGAATGACCGTGATCACAAATGAAAAGAATGAGTTGATTCCGACAAGAACCGTGACGGGTTGGAGGATGTGTATTGATTACCGAAAGCTTAACCAAGCTACTAGGAAAGATCACTTCCCTTTACCTTTCATGGACCAAATGCTGGAAAGGTTATCGGGTCAAGAGTTCTATTGTTTCTTGGATGGCTACTCCGGGTACAACCAAATTTCGGTCAATCCGGAAGATCAAGAGAAAACGGCGTTCACTTGTCCCTTTGGAATTTTTGCTTATAGGCGAATGCCGTTTGGATTGTGTAATGCACCGGCCACTTTCCAAAGATGTATGCAAGCTATCTTCTCGGACTTCATAGAAAAGACAATGGAGGTTTTCATGGATGACTTCTCCGTTTTTGGAGCCTCATTTGATCTTTGCTTGAAGAATTTGGATGCCGTGTTGAAAAGATGTGTTGAAACCAACTTGGTCCTCAATTGGGAAAAATGCAATTTCATGGTTACTGAAGGCATAGTTCTTGGTCACAAAGTTTCTTCCAAAGGAATTGAAGTCGACCGAGCAAAAGTGGAGGTTATTGAGAAGTTACCACCGCCAACAAATGTCAAAGGAATTCGAAGCTTCTTAGGCCATGCGGGATTCTATAGGAGATTCATCAAAGACTTCTCAAAGATTGCAAAGCCTTTGAGCAACTTGCTCAACAAAGATAAGTCTTTTGTTTTTGATAATGCATGCCTTTTAGCTTTTAATGAATTAAAACAAAGATTGACCACCGCACCCATAATCATAGCACCCGATTGGAAACTTGATTTTGAACTAATGTGTGATGCTAGTGATTATGCGGTAGGAGCGGCGTTGGGTCAAAGAAAAGGAAAAATTTTTCATGCTATACATTATGCTAGTAAGGTTCTTAATGAAGCACAAATTAATTATGCAACAACTGAAAAAGAACTACTAGCTATTGTATATGCATTAGAAAAATTTAGGTCCTATTTAATTGGTTCGAAAGTTGTTGTTTACACTGACCATGCAGCGATAAAGTATTTGCTTACCAAGCCGGATTCAAAGCAAAGGCTCATTAGGTGGATATTGTTGCTACAAGAATTCCACTTAGAGATTAGAGACAAGAAAGGAGCAGAAAACTTGGTGGCGGATCATTTATCAAGGTTGGTGAATGAAGAGGTAACAAACAAAGAAGAAGAGGTTTTGGAATCATTCCCGGATGAAAAGTTGTTCATGGTGGAAGAAAGGCCGTGGTTTGCTGACATGGCTAATCATAAGGCATCGGGTTGGATGCCGGAAGATTGGAGTAAAAGTGCAATAAAGAAGTTTCTCCATGATGCCAAATTCTATGTGTGGGATGATCCATACTTGTTCAAAATTGGTGTGGATGGTGTGCTAAGAAGATGTGTGACGAGAGAAGAAGCAATGAGAATCTTGTGGCATTGTCATAATTCACCTTATGGTGGGCATTATGGTGGGCAAAGAACGGCGGCAAAAGTTCTTCAATCCGGGTTCTATTGGCCGACGTTGTTCAAAGATGCTTACTTGCATGCACAAAGTTGTGATACTTGTCAAAGAAGTGGTGGAGTGAGTAAAAGGAATGAAATGACATTGACAAATATGTTAGAAGTGGAAGTGTTTGATTGTTGGGGAATAGACTTTGTAGGACCATTTCCTTCATCTTTTGGTTGTGAGTATATATTGGTTGCGGTTGATTATGTTTCAAAATGGGTGGAAGCGTTAGCGTGTCCAAAAGCGGATGGAAAGACCGTAATCAAATTCTTGAAGAAAAACATTTTTACAAGGTTTGGAACACCAAGGATTCTCATTAGTGATGGTGGCTCACATTTTTGCAACACACAGCTTGAAAAAGTCTTACAACAATATGGTGTGAAGCACAAAGTAACCACGGCCTATCATCCGCAAGCTAATGGTCAAGCCGAAGTTTCCAACCGAGAAATCAAAAGAATCTTGGAAAAAACAGTTTCGTCGTCAAGAAAGGATTGGTCACAGAAGTTGGATGATGCTTTATGGGCTTACCGTATGGCATACAAGGCACCGATTGGTTTCACTCCGTTTCAAATGGTTTACGGGAAAAGTTGTCATTTACCTGTGGAATTGGAGCATAAGGCATTTTGGGCCTTGAAGTTGCTTAACTTTGATCCGAAGGCAAGTGGTGAAATGAGAAGATTGCAATTGCTTGAGATGGAAGAATTGCGATTACAAGCCTATGAATCCAACAAAATCTACAAGGAGAAAGTGAAAGGATATCATGATAGAAAGATTGTGGAGAAGGATTTCAAAGAAGGCCAAATGGTTCTATTGTTCAATTCAAGGTTGAAGTTGTTTCCGGGCAAATTGAAATCCAAATGGTCGGGTCCGTTCCGAATCAAAGAAGTAAAAGACTATGGAGCGGTTGTGCTTGAAAATCCGACAACAAATGAAAGTTGGACCGTCAATGGTCAAAGACTCAAGCCGTATCTTGGTGGTGAAGTCGATCGAAATTCGGAATCCGTTCTGATTTTTGATCCGTAAAGCCGCCTCGGACCGTCGAGCTAACCGACGTTAAACAAAGCGCTAGTTGGGAGGCACCCCAACATTGTAAGTATTCTCTATTTTATGTGCTTTGGGAGGTTTGAAAAGTCGGTGGAGAAAAAATCGAGTGGAACAGACTGCTGAAAAACCAGAAAAACCAGATTTTTACTGCTCCGCTGAGCGGACCCCCCTCCGCTGAGCGGACCTGCTAAAAACCAGAAAAAAAAAGAGGCCCAATGGACCAAACCGGTCCAAAGGCCCAATTAAGAAAGGAATCTGTGGCTGAGCGGGTTCAGAACCCTAACTCACCACACTTTTGAAACATCTCCATCTCCATCTTGATTCCACTTGCTCTCTTCTCTATCTCCACCATTTTCAAACCTTCAAGTCTCAATTTCTTTTCTATCAACTGCTGTATCTTGTTCTCTTCAGTTCCAGACAAGGTATGTGGTGTTTAATGTTGCAATTTTCTGTTTAAAGCATATTAGGGTTGCATAGATATGTTTCTTTTAGGAATCGGTGTGATTTAGTAGTAGAATTAAGAATAGATTGTGTATTAGGTTTGATTTTAGTAAGAAATTCTGTTTAGGTTTTAGATTTAGGTTAGATTAAATTGTAAATGTTAGGGTTCCTTGAAGTGGATGTTAATATTCTTGTTTTCCATTGCTTATGTGCTTGCTTCCTTGTGCTTGAAAGGGGTTTGAAACCCCATGGTTGTTCCTGGCGCAGACCTCTGTTCTGCAGTTTTTTTGATTTTCTGCGCAGGTCCGCTGAGCGGACCCCCTCCGCTGAGCGGACCCTGCTGAGTGCAGAATTTCAGTTCTGTTTTCTGAATGTTATGTAATGGTTTAGGGCCTGGTTTCACACTACTAATGGATATGTGAAATGCTATAAATGTTGCTTTTGACGATGTTTGTTCGATGTTGTGTTGTTTTTTGTAGATGTCGTCAAGAAGTGATCGGGGAAAGCGAGCTAGGCAATTGGCAGGCTCGAGTTCAGGAGCTGCTCCGCCACCACCCTTTGATTCCCATAGGTTTCTAGGACCAGAGCAGCAGGAGAGGTTTGAGAAATTGGTTGGTCGGAAGATTTGGCCAGAAAAGGTGTTTGACCTCCCCCATAGAGGTAACTTTTATCAGTTTCTGGAGAATATCGCGGAACGCCATTGGGAAGCTCTGATTTCTCCAGATACTCAAATCAATGCGGACCTTGTGCGCGAGTTCTATGCAAATGCGATTCCGGTTGAGGGAAGGGTGTACACTTACACGTCCTATGTGAGAGGTAGGGGCATTTCTTTTTCAAGGGATGCAATTAACAATTTTTTGGGAAGACCGTCTCCTCGTGCTGCAGGTGAGAAGTGCGAGTATGCAAGAAAAAAGGCTGCAAAGACTTGGAATATGCAGGAGATTGCTGATCTGCTATCCTTTGAGAACCGAGGGTTCACTCTTAACCCTTCCGGTTATATTCAGAAGATGGACAGGAAGAACATGACTCAAATGGCACAGCTGTACACAGTGTTCCTCCTGAACAATGTCATGCCGAGAAGCCACACATCTGACCTAACCATTGACATGTCTTGTCTTTTGTTTTGGATTATGACAGGTGGAGAAGTGGATGTGGCTCAAATCATTTCTGAGGAGATTAGGATTGTGGCTTCAAGTGGAACCAAAAGAGGGACAAAGCCGTCTGCTCAGCTTGGTTTTCCAAGTTTGATTATGGGGCTGTGTAGGAATGCAGGTGTGGAGTTCCCTAATGTTGCAAGCATGAAGTCCACTAGTGTTGTGGACACAGGTTATGTGCATAGGCACTGCTCTCCCAAGCTAGGTGTCCAGCAGCATCCTCAGCCACAGAACATGGCTCCTCCTGCTGGTGGTAGGTATAATGAAGAATTAGCTTGCAGGTACAATTGGGCATATTTTGATGCCAACAGAAGATCGCAAGCAATGATTCATGATTCTCTGTGCAAGCTCTATCGCCACCAAGTCAACCCGGCGGATGTTCCCTCTTTTCCTACTAATGAGGATTATGAGGCTCATTGTGCATGGCCTGCGGAGAGGCCATTTTTCAGAGAGGGGGATGGTGAAGAGGAAGAAGAGGAAGGAGATGGCATGGAGCAGGATGATGAGGAGGATTGAGGATTTTCAGTGAATTTTTTTATTATTGTTGTTTATGTAGTTTATGTTTAGTTTTATAATACTCTGTTATTTACTTTTATGTTGTTGAACTAGTAGCATAATTTCTAGTACCTTTGTTAGTATTAGTAACTACTTTTGTGCCATCCATATGAGGATGAGGTTTGTTGTACTTTGGTGGCCGTGGGTGCCACCCGAACATATTTTGTAGGCAACTTATGCCTTTGTTGTTTAAGTATTTGGTTTAAGTAATGTGTGCTTGGGTGGGCAAGTTATGCCTTTGTTGTTATAATATTGTGTTTTAGTAGTAGAATAGTGTACATATATTATGTGTTAAGGTGTATATAATTTTTTGTGTTTGTCTTGGAATAGAAGTGATGCTCTAAAGAAGAAAAAGGGATAAGGTGTGTCAACATCAAAAATTTGGATGGTGATGATGATATTCTTGATGATGTTCATACCAAGGTAAGTATTTTGTTGCTTTGTAGATTATAAGGTGACTATGAATTAAGGACTTTACACAAAGTTTTGATCACATTGCATTTTAGAAATTTTGTTTGTGTTTGAATCAAAAATAGGACAAAACTAGATAAGTGAGTGGACTTCCATTGTGTACAAAAATAAGAGTGTTCTAGTGATTGATGTTAACTCAAATGATTCATGTTTAATCTTGCTTTGTATGAGACATTAGAGCTTAGAAGGGATCGAGGCAAATTTTTTTTGAGTAGTATGAGAAAAACCACCTTAAACAAGGCTACCCGTGAGTGTGTGATCTTTTGTAACCAATTTTGAGCCTAAAATTTTTGTTTTGTCAAGTGACTCAAAGAAAAACACAATGAATTTTGATAAAGAGAAGTGATTCACTTGACAATTTCTTTGGTAAACACTTAACCCAATAGTACTTGAACCTTAAATGGAAAGCATTGATGTCTTTATAGATAGAAATGTTTAAAGTTGGGGAGAGATGTTTCTTAAAGATAAAGAAAAGAAAGAATATGGTGGTGCAATGCATTCTTTGAAAAAAAAAAAAAGAGGAAAGACAATGATAAAAGAAAAGAAAAAAAAATGTGTTAATGGTCTAAAGAAAAGGAAAGGATGCATTGTATGGTGAAAAACAAAAGGGTAACATATTAGTAGTGTTGTACATAAATAATGCTTTCCATGATCATTCACCCTTTTTGTTTCAATGGCCGTGTACATATAATATCACTTGTTTGGAACCCAGGCCAAGTTACAACCAAATGAAGTCCTCAGTGATCTTTGTCTCTATTGTCTCGTGTGCATAGTATAGATGAATATATGAATTGTTTTGGATGTGCATCATTACTAGGGAGTGTGAATTATCCTTTATGCTATCATGGCAATTGTCCTTCAATTATTTTTGTGAAGTGAAACATAGGTGATTCATTCATGAACATTATCTCTTTAATGCAATTGTGTTGAAAGTTTGTGTTCAGAAAGTGGTTCATAGTCATGTTAGAATCTTGTACAAGCAAGGAAGACTTATCTTGTAGGTATGTAACTCAAGTTTGAACCATTCAATTGATGTTGCTAACCTCATGTGATTCGATGATGTATGTTTTTGAGCTAGCTTTGTTCGAGGACAAACAAAGATCAAAGTTGGGGAGAGTTGTTAGAATCCCATTTGTGCATAGTTTGTATATATGTTTTGTGGTATTTCTGAAACTCTTGTGCCAAATTTGATTACTTTTTGATATAATAGTATGTAAATAAATAAATTTATGTTTATTTTCTAAATTAAGTTAGTTTATTAACTCTTGTTATGTTTTCTTTAGGTTTTAACAACTTTTGGGCAAGATGGAATGAGAAGAATGATCAAAGCAAGCTTGCAATGAGGATGGAGTGCAAAAAAGAAGAATTTTTGTGCAAGGAGGTCCGCTCAGCGGAGTCCAAGCGGACCCAGGCAGGGATGCAGCAGTTTTTTTCATCAGCAAGTCCGCTCAGCGGAGCTGAAGCGGACGTGGGCAGTGAAGAGCAGAAAATTTACCTCCGCTCAGCGGACCCTCTCCGCTCAGCGGACCTTGAAGACAAAACAGATATTTTTACTGTTCCGCTCAGCGGACCCCCTCCGCTCAGCGGACCTACTTTTTCAACTTTTGTTCTTAGCCACATAAAATTGATGATTAGGATGGTTAGCTTGCTTCTTATCATAACACACATTTGGAGAGAAAGTTAGGGCAAGAGAAGAAGAGAAAAACCATTTTTAAGAAGAAAACCAAGATTTCCAAACATCTTTCTTTGATCTTCTTGAGTTTGATGTCACTAAATCTTGGTTTGTTGCTTGTTGTTGAAGCTTCCATGGATATGGAGGGCTAAGTTTCATCTTGTGTCAAGATTAGAGGTAGTTAGTTTGTAAATATGTACTTTCTTTGATCTATTATGTATGAACTTGGTTAATGATTAATACATGGTGAATATCTTGTTATTTATGTTTCATTTGTTGTTTTGGATCACTATTGAGAGATATGTTTCAAAGCTAGAACTAAAAGATATTCATCTATCAATAAACAAACTCTAGAGATAGATTTGTGAGTTGATATTCACAAGTATCAAGCTTTTAAGATTATCATGTTGATTGTCGGCATGAGAGATCATCTGACGGTGAATATGATAATAATCACGATATTGCTTTAGAGATAAACAGTATCGAGAGGATACGTGATTGTATTAATCATGAATAGGTTCATATATATAATCTTTAGAGTACATATGAAGCAAACTAATGAACACTAATCTTGACACAGTTTTACCAAATCGTTTTTAAACCCGAATTTATTGTCTTTAATTTCTTTTAATGCTATTTATCTTTCATGATACTAAACACATCCAGAGCCTTAACTCAAAATACACTAAGCTGTAGAACGGCGATAATATCGCATCAATCCCTGAGGAGACGATACTAAAAATACTTATCCTATACTTTCTAACAACCGTGTCAGTACCGTTCGTAGTAACTGAATTAGATCTTGGAAGATGATCGTGTCTACACCGTCCGTGATGATAGAATTAGATCTTTGAGAGTTGACCGTGTCAGTACCGTTCGTAGTAACTGAATTAGATCTTTGAAGATTGGAGATTTTGTTTATCTGTTTGTACCTGTATTCTGAAATAGGTACAATTAGTCTTTATGCAATGTCATGATGCATGTATTAAATGACGAGTCTCTCAAAATAAATGAGAAACCTGTATGTTTATCATGAAGTAATGTATGCAATGTATGAATATGTATGTGATTTAT
Organism: Vicia villosa; assembly: GCF_029867415.1. Lineage (NCBI taxonomy): Eukaryota > Viridiplantae > Streptophyta > Magnoliopsida > Fabales > Fabaceae > Vicia > Vicia villosa. The sequence continues at coordinate 654,162 of NW_026705246.1, read as the reverse complement.
ATGATGTATGACTGATGCTGTTTTGAGTGTTTTGAGGAAATAAATCTCTGTACCGTTGTGATTTTGATGTTTGATTTTGTCTTGGAGATGCTCAACTGGGGATTTATGATTTCTGCCTGGGGATGAGAGCCATTTGAATGATTGATCTTGATGTACCCTGACTGAGGATAAGAGAGGTGAATAACCCTGTTTGGAGAAGAGAAAAGTGTCAGGGAACCGGCAGCATTGAAGATGTAAACTCCGTTGAGGAACTAAGTCTTTGTTGGGACGAGAACATTTGAAGGTATCTTCTTAATGATTACTCTGTGGGGATATGATCCTGTGAAACCGAATTTGTGGGAAGACATAGATGTCTTGAACGTTGCCCCCAATATTATAGTAACTGTCATTCCTGGATTTGTATTGATTGGGACACACCAATGAGTGTTGGTTGACGTGTCAAACAGGCTTTGCACAGCTTTGCCCCTGCTAGTAGGGACTTTGGAGAGATTCGCCTTATGAGGACCTATGGATATATACTATGAGTGATGCCCCTAGTACTCATAACTTATGGTGATGCCCCTGACTGATCGGGAAGTAGCTTCAGACTCATTTGGACGCTCTTGAGAGATTCTTTGAATCTTGACCTGATAGCCCCGGATTGATTGGACAAAGCATGTCGTGCCCCTTGTATTTATTGACTTGAGTAAAATGAGTCATATGTAAGTGTTTTTCGTTTGTCGGGATAACCTTTAGTCATTAGTCTTACCCTGTGCAAATTCTTTCTGATGCTAACATTTGAAATTATGCAGCAGAATATGTTTAATAATGAATTCATGAGATGCAATGCATATGTCTGTCTTGAGTTTGTTGAAAAACATTAAAACTGGAGATGTAAAAGCGTGATGTTTATAAAAACGTGATGTTTGTAAAAATGAAATATCAACTCAGCATTTATAGTAAACCTTAAGGAGTCAGGATACCTTTTTGGTAACAATATGCTTTCGAACTAACCATGCTTCAGTTAGGACTTTCAAGGGTTGTAACGTGGCTTGGTTCATGGTTTAAGAAACAAAGGATAATGGCTCAAAGTTGATTTGTACCCTTCCCAATCTTCGTAGTGTTCTTCGATCCTATGCTCAGTTAACTTTGTATTTGAGTTCTAGCAGAGCTTGAAGTCGTAACATTGACATTTGATGATAGTTAAAGCACCAACAGTTTATTTGGACAGGCAGTCGTCCTTTTTTGTAATTCTTTTTTTTTTTGTCGAGGGTTTGTAGTGACCTCTTTTTGACTTTGATTTTTGTTATCCCTAACTTTTGCCTGAACTATTTATTTTGTGATTACAGTCAGCGGGATGTTTTGACTTTTGATAAGTCTCCTTCACAGGTTTTGACTTAACAGCTTTTTTTTCTTTTGATGGACATTGACTGCCTGACTTAGTGGTTGCGGGAATCCATCATTATTTGTGTAAACAACGGTTAGTATAATTGAGTTAACTGAGTAACTACCCTGCCCCAGGTTATGATTAAGGGTTTTAAATTGTACAAGAAAGAAAACTCCTACGCCTTAGGCTCAAAAGGGTTTACGAGGGATTAACATCCTTATATCTTCACTGTTTAGGAATTGAAACAATGCCTGTACATCGTCAACATAGTCTGTTCAAAAGAATCACTGTATGAGGTTACGGTATCATTTTCGTCATCATCCCTCAAAAGGCATACAACTTTAGCAGGAGTTGAGTATCACAAAACATAAACAAAGTAAAGACACAAATTGAAAAGAGTGATAGCGAAATAATTTATTCAAGACAAACATATGCAATGCACTGATGATGATTATTAAGACAGATAATGTCTATCATAAGTCGAATGTTTAAACAAACAGAATAGAAATTGCGCATGAAAATAAGTCTAATGATTAAAAAAGTTCATCCTTCTAGACATTAATCAGTCTTGTCGTGATTAGGCATGGGATCAGTGATCACTACAAGAGTCTTGGGAGAGTTGAAGAGCGAATCATTTTGTCAATCAAGATCCGTTATGTACTTGGAAGGAACTTGTGGATTCACCATAAAGGATCATCCCCTCATATGTGGATTCCACAACAAGAAGTTGTTGTCTTGAAGAATGATAAGCGATTTTGGATCAAAGAAGATGTGCATTGAAGAGTTGGAGCTGTAAAAGGAGGAGACTTCAAACAATTGAGCAAGTTGTCGAGATGATGGTGAATCGAGTTCTGCCATTTGAGCTGTTCTGAAGCTTTTGCAATAAACTTCTCTAAAACTTTCTCAAATCAAACCTTCTTTTCAGAAGTGTGGAATTGGATCAAAGATAATGCAATACTACTGTAATACTCATGAATACATGACATTTTGTTATATTATCCTTTCTAGATCATGGCAATAATAGGCATTTTAACTTTAATTCAAAAAGATAATCAGTTGTTAATTATTATAATTCACATTTTTTAGTTTAATTGATATTCTATCTACTCCATAGTCTTTAAGGCTGATAGATTGAACGTCTAAGTTAGAAATCTTCGAACATCAACATGTTTACGATGGACATATAATTCACATTATCGCCTAAGGATTTATTATAGAAAACACAAGCAACACCTCACCAAAAAAAGTCAAGAGAGAGATGCAATGGCCTAAATGGACAGGTGTGCCATCAAAATGAATGGGATGTCGATCGATCCATGTGAATATGTGATGGAATTGTAGGACATCATTGCGTGGATGATGTCGTTGAATATGAGTATTTACATAACGAACTTCTTTGAGAAACTATGTAGGTATGCTCAGATTTCACAACTGTACTTGCTATGATCCGCTTAGGTGACCCACCCAAGACAACTTAGACAAGACAACTAGTATCACAAAGACATGCAAGGTTGAACCAGAGGCTAACAACATGTTGGAGCATAACTTCAGCATCACTCAATATCATATGGTAAGTTAATATTAACATTCCAAATAGACATTTATATTTTAATTGCTTACACATAATATGAAGTTGTTGTTTGTAAATTGAAAACTACTTATTTGACCACAACCTAAAAAAGAAAAGTATTTAGGCGCAGATAAGTGGATGGTATTAAATAATTTGACTAATTTTTTTAATAAATTTTTTGTGTCTCTTATCAAACTAGGGTTGTTTCATGCCTAAGACAGATGAAAAGTTTGGTATAAGAGAGAAAAAAACTCTAGTTTAAAATTAAGGTCTTAGAGAAGGAGTTGGGCGAGATCCGTCAGTCAAGAGATGATCTGTTCAAAAGGCAAAGTTTATTAAGGACAAGTTGGAGATGGCTTAAAGATAGTCCATGAGATTTTAGAAACTAGATTTTGGCTTTGGATGCAGGACTCAAGTCACACCCTTCTTTGATTCGAATCATAAGGTGTCTGATACGAATCATGATAAGTTTGACTCGAATCAAACCTAAACTTTTTAATTTTGAATTGCTCTTGAGATGTGTAACTCGAGTTATGCGTTAGTTGAACTTGAGCCAAACACAAGTTTTTTAATTTTGATTTGTTCTCTGGAAGTGTGACTTGAACCAAGCTTTGGTTTGACTTGAATCACGTGACTCAAGTCACAACCTTCTTTGACTAAAATCAAACATGCTAAGTATACCCTAGACATTTGGAGTGATATGGGAAAGGGCCAAATTAACAGCAGACAAGAAATTCTTTTCAAAAGAGGTGAAAGAAACCAGAACCCACAAATAATAAATAACCAGAAAATAGAGGTAGGAGTAAAGAGCAAATAGATCACCAGAGGTATCCATGTCTGCCATCTCATCTTTAGAGCAGTGCTCCATGAGCACATATCTTTCTCGTCCCGTGCTGGAAAGAGGATATGTATCACACATGGATGAACATATTTTTCTTACCATGGTCGATGGAAGTAAGGGTTCAAGAAAATAAAGTGTAACACATAAAGTTTTTGGAAGAAGTGAAATGATACTTTAGAAAATATATAGAAAGTTCAAGGAAACGGGCCCATACGTTCACCCAATAGGTTGACGCTAGAGCGGGAAAGTCTCCACACCTGAATGCCATATGTGAACACGAGAACTGATTTTTCTTCCCGAGAAATACCATCATGAGGTACATTAAATGCTACCCGTGACTCTTCTCCTCGAACACTCAACCTGGCCAAATTGACTGACGTTTGAATGTCTCAGAATATCACCTCAAAATAGACACGTTTCCCCAACTCTGTTAAACGCCCATGCCACGTAGACGCCTACGAGTACATACACTTGTGGCTAAGGAGCTCACCTATTATTTCACCCATCCTTCACTAAGGAAACCGCTTATGTGCTGCCACACAACGAAATCGTTCTCGGTCAAGGGAGTCGTCGATAGTGCGATGGGCACCTTCTGGAAAGGAGAGTGGTTTTAAACACTCCACCCTTTAAAGGAAAAAGTCTTTGTGCTTGAGGGATTGTGCAGTGTTAGGTAAAATCCTAGAATGAGGTGTCTTTACCCAACAACTGGGCTGTCCAAACCGAATCTAAGCGATCCGCCTGAAGGGTCCTGCGAACGCAGGAATCATGCAAGAGAAAGTCCTGCTGACCCCAAGAAAATAGGCGATCAATAACCTCCCATAATAAGATGGGAGCAGTTTAAATCACGTCCAAGCGGTAAAAATCTTTGGTATTAGGAACTCCTATAAATACATTATCCCACGAAGGGATAAAGACAGACTCTAAGTCATACATATTCCTTCATTACTGAAAGAGCACTACACTCATAACCATCATCACATACTCAACCAGAGTAACCGTCCGAGTGCAGCCTAGCAACGCCAGCCACCTACATGATCCTGCACCTCACATGAGCGTGTCCCTTAAACAACTTAAAAAACCATCATACACGACTACTCGCCGCCATGAACTAGACCTCACCATCAAAACATGTAATATACCTATTAGGGTATCTGAATCTCATTGTCCTTGCAGGAGGAACACCCCCTTGTTCTTTTTGGGCAATACAATTTCAAAATAAAAATATTAAAAGTATCTCAAAAATGATGAAGACAAATGATATAGTATTCAACCCATCTAAAAACACTTGGATGAAATGGTAAGAAATTTCTTTCCTCTTAACCAAAGATCTCGGGTTCCATCCAAGAAAAATAGTCCTATCTAGAGTTGTCAATATGGGCTACCCGGCCCTAAACGGGCCGGCCCTAGCGGGCCCTGGGCTTTTCAGGGTTGGGCCAAAAAGGCACTGTATAATATGGGCTCGAGATTTACTACCCGTGCCCGGCCCTAGATGGGCTTTGTAACACCCTTCTAAACCCCGCGAAAAATTTAACAAAAATCAGAGTAAAACATGAAGAAGGGTATTACAACTCCAACAAAATAAACAGAGATTCATGTCATGCCATAAAGGAACGATAAACCAAAAATTATTCAGATATCATGTTAACACAGCGGAATATTCTTAACAACTGAATAATTAAACATCCAAAGTCGGAGACTCATGATCCAACCATAAACCATAAACAAAACAAGGATTTATCAACCAATCCTAAAATAACGTTCCCAGTGTTACACGGCTAGAGCATGACACAGACCCAACTGACTCTAACGAATTACTTGACGAGCTAATCCTCACCAAGTACACAAGCTACTCCTCAATCTGAAAAAAATAACAACAGTAAGGGTGAGTTTCATTCGCATTAACAAATGTTATAGGAATATAAACAATACAACTTCATTCATACATTATTCACCCAAATTCAATTATATTCAGATAGTATAGCAACATTCATCAGATACAATCATCCATACCAAATACACACAAATTATAACATTGGACTACTTCCATTCATGTTACAATTATACACAACAACCTAATGCAATGCAACTAAATGCACGTGGTACCAAACATGGGATAACCCACCTCACCGATCCACCACCATAAAGATTCGACTACTTCTCTCACCAATTCCACACAATGGGAATTAGCTACCTCTGTCCCAACACCATAAGGGATACAGCCCACAACATGATTATGAAATGCATGCATCACATACCGCATGCTAATCATCAATACCAAATAGCTGAACAATCATAATCACCAACCGACGCAATAACAATAGCCACACAATAGTTATGCTATTTTTTCCAACCATCTCAAATATACATTTTACATCAGCAACACATGTATATTAATCATCAATCACAATCAAGACGAGTTAATAGTCAAAACATTCACCAGTGCATTTGTATACATAAACCACCACAACCAATTAAATCAAGTGTTTTAAAATAAAATCGAGTCACAACCCAAACACTATTTTATTGCATAATCGCTTAATTAGCTTCACTGTGCTCGAAACGGCACATCAAACGGACTAACAGTTAAAAAGTTATGCACCGTTAAACTTTAAAAAGTCCCAAACATCAACAGCACGCGGCGCCAACTTGGTTCGCGGCGCGAACTGAGCGTTCCAAAAATCCTTGGCTCTCTGCCAAGCTATTTGCGGCGCAAACACCTGTACGCGACGTGAAACGAGAAAAAGTTACGCCTTCGCGGCGCCAACACTGTGCACGCGGCGCGACCTGTGCGTATCACAACATCCTGGCATTCTGCCCACCTGTTCGCGGCGCCAACCCTGTGCACGCGGCGCGAACCGGCGATTTCAGAAACCCCAACCTGCAGAAAACAGCATTCTATACATCCCAAATGCCCTCAAAATTATACTAGTACGAATTTCAGAAAATAAACCACACATACAACATAATTTGCACATTTACACATACTTCTAATCAAGCTTAACATCATTATTCAACACCAATCATCATTCACAACATAAATTGAACCAAAGTTCTATAAACCCCAAAACCCCAAACCCGACATACAATCCAATTCAGAATCCTAACATACAAACTCTATTGAATCATTCATACAACCCATAATAGAGGTTAATGAGAAGAATCCCCCCTTACCTCGATGTCGAATTCTTGGATGCCCTTGCTCTTTACTCTTGCTCTTCTCCCAATTTCACGTTCAGCTCTTTTCTTCTCCCTTTTGGTTCTCTTTTCACAAAATCCTCCTCTTTTCTATTTTATGAAAATATAACCTTATTTTAGTAAAAGGCTTTGCAACTGACACACCCCCCAATTGCTACTTGCGACACTGGCCCATTAGCTTCATCAATCCATATTTCTCAAATAATTCAATTAATTCTAATATTTAATTAAAAAAATTAATTAAATTAAATAAAGAAATTTATGGGGTGTTACAACCCTCCCCCACTAGAAAAGTTTTCGTCCCCGAAAACATACCTTAGGCAAAGAGTTCCGAGTAGGAGTCCTTCATCTGGCTCTCCAGTTCCCATGTAACATTTCCACCGGCTGGTCCTCCCCAAGCTACTCTGACCAAAGCTATCTCCTTGCCACGCAATTGTTTCACCTTCCGATCTTCAATCCTCATAGGCAAAGCTTCAACTGTCAGATTATCCTTTACCTGTACATCATCCACTTGGATCACATGCGACGGATCAACAATGTATTTCCTCAACTGCGACACATGGAATACATCATGCAGATTTGCAAGCGTCGGTGGCAACGCAATGGGATACGCCACATCTCTTACTCTTTCTGAAATCTGAAACGGACCAATAAAACGCGGAGTCAACTTCCTTGACTTTAGAGCTCGTCCGATACCAGTCATAGGAGTAACTCTCATAAACACGTGATCTCCTTCTTGAAATTCAAGTGTTCTCCGCCTCTTGTCATGATAACTCTTCTGACGACTTTAAGAAGCCTTCATCTTCTCCTGAATCATCTTAATCTTTTCCGTCGTTTCTTGAACAACCTCTGGTCCAATCACCGCACTTTCGCCAGATTCATACCAACATAAAGGCGTCCTACACCTCCGACCATACAAAGCTTCAAACGGAGCCATACCAATACTCGAGTGAAAGCTATTATTGTAGGTAAATTCGATCAAGGGTAGATAACTATCCCAAGTACCACCTTTTTCTAACACACAAGCACGCAGCAAATCTTCTAGCGATTGAATAGTTCTTTCTGTCTGTCCATCCGTCTGCGGATGATAAGCAGAACTCAATCTCAGCTTAGTACCCAAAGCCTTTTGCAAACCTTCCCAAATTTGGATGTAAACCTTGGATCTCTATCTGACACGATACTCGAAAGAATACCATGTAAACTCACTATCTTCTCAATGTACAATTGAGCCAGCTTCTCCATCGGGTAATCCATTCTCATTGGTATAAAATGAGCAGACTTTGTCAACCTATCCACAATAACCCAAATGGCTTCATAGTTCTTCACCGTCTTCGGCAAACCAGAAACAAAATCCATAGATATACTATCCCACTTCCATTCTGGAATAAATAACGGTTGCATAGCTCCATACGGTTTCTGATGCTCAATCTTCGACTTCTGGCAAGTCAAACAAGCATAGACAAATTCAGCTATTTCCTTTTTCATTCCAGGCCACCAAAACAGCTTCTTTAAATCATGATACATCTTGGTAGCACCAGGATGAATACTCAATCCACTACGATGTCCTTCTTCGAGAATACTCTTCCTCAATTCGGAATCATTAGGAACACAAACACGATTACCAAACCTTATAATACCATTCCCGTCGATTCTGAATTCACCTCCCTTGCCTTGGTTAATCAGAGTCAACTTATCCACCAACTCTACATCAGCTTTCTGACCCTCTCGAATCTCTTCCAGAATACCACTAGTCAGTTTCAGCATACCCAACTTAATACTGACAGGAGTGTCTTTGCATACTAAACTCAAATCTCTGAATTGTTCAATTAAATCCAATTCTCTTACCATCAGCATAGACATATGCAAGGACTTCCTACTCAAAGCATCGGCAACCACGTTTGCTTTACCCGGATGGTAATTCAGTCCAAAATCATAATCCTTGAGGAACTCTAACCACCTTCTTTGCCTCATATTCAGCTCTTTTTGATCAAAGAGATACTTCAGGCTCTTGTGATCACTAAACACTTCAAACCTCGAACCATACAGATAATGTCTCCACAATTTCAACACAAATACCACTGCTGCCAACTCTAAGTCATGAGTCGGATAGTTTCTCTCATGCACTTTGAGTTGTCTCGACGCATAAGCGACTACCTGTTGATTCTACATTAGTACACCTCCTAATCCCAA